>NC_054534.1:41017225-41317225 GCF_017654505.1 Polyodon spathula
CTACAGTATCCATTGTCATAAGATGATGTCCTCCACCGGCATACTGTCAAGTATAGTGGTCTGTATCTGGTTACAGTTGTCCACTGTAGGAATGAGACAGCTAAATGTTTCATGTGTTGGATAATTTCTTTTTTGCAGCTGTAAATATCTTCTCCCTTGATTTGGTATCTGTCATTTACTCAAAAAAAAGTTTTGTTGGTGGCTCAGAGTCTGGCACGGTTAAGCAGATTGGCCTAAACCCGATCCTGCTTCTGGCACATATTAATTGTGAATTCATCATACGTAAACAATTTCCACAGGTCCACAGATCCCATAGAGCCAGTCAATTTGTACAATTCCTCTTGAGTAAGTGGCACAAAAGGTGGATTCTGATGCACAGGTGGAAGCTGCAGCAAGTACCCCAGAAGATGTTGATTTTTCCAAACCAGCCATTGTCTTTGTTGGCAGTGTGGAAAATCTCACATAGGCGAAGATGGATGTATAATAAGGTGACATTGGAAATCATAGACACCTCATCAATAATGATAGACATGGGTATCTGCTAAGAGAAGTTGAGGTTGTATATATAATAATACTTACTGTATGACTGGCCTATTTGGTTTGGAGGGCCGTTACTCATCGAATTTGTGATCAACTGTAATGTAATTCAATGGGCAGATTGGTGATAGCCTGAATGAAACAAGTATTTTCTTAAAACAACAGATGGTGTTTACATAAAATCCAACAAAACATAACAGCACAAAGAACTTTCATGTTATCTCTGGTAAAATGGAGTTCTCAAGCACAGCTGGAGAAGTGACTTGATAAACGATGTGAAATACAGAAGCCATTAGCTGTTCTAACACGTTACTGATAATAACACATACACATTAAGGGTATAGCATAATTGCTCAATCTATATTGAGGCAATGTATTGCTGTTTGGATAGGGTAAATGTAAACAGTAGCCTAGTCTGTTGAAAGGGTTAAGATGTGAACTGTGTAGTTTAGCAGTCATGTAGTTGGAATGAAAGTATGACCTAGTTAGGGTTCAAATCCCGCCTATATTAAAGTTATGTGTGCAAAAGTATGTATGTTCAGTGAAAGTGACATTCATATCAACTACATTTTTTTCACAAAGTATGGCCTTCCATTTTACAACATTTACAAGTAGTATAGCAGTAAAGTTACAGTTTTTAACAAGTAATGAGACACGCAAGATTTTGTAACTACTGATTATTATCCCGATTGTATTGAAAGCTTTCATCTGATTTTTTAAATGATCATAATAAGCTTGATTTGTTCATTTAGTATATTGTCTTGTAGCGATCTCAGTTCCCACAGGCCGGCGCATCATACAGGGCGAGACCATCAACACACAGGCTTGAGGGTGGACGGGTGCGAACCCGGGACCTCTCACACTCAAGCATAGTGCCGATACTGCTGTACAAAAGAGCCGGCTTATGTCTCTGTATGTGATTACATCACCTACCAGCCCTGCGGCTGCCTTCCCCATAATCCTGCACTTTTTTTTTGGTAGCCGAGTTCCACCACTTTTTTTTTTTTTTTTAACCTTTTTTTTTAAATAAATATAAATGTTTTCCAGCAAACTATGTTTAAAATTGACCACACATATGTTAAAATGTATCAAAGAATATCGCAACATCTGGATGTTGAAACATCAAACCTGTGCTGTCTGAGTGTGGACACAGACTCACGTCAACTTCTCTGCATGCTCACTGGAAAAGACAATAACAGTGGGTGGGCAATAACAATCGATCTATTCATGTTTATTTGTTCAATCTAGCTGTTTAACTCCACCAAACTTTTACACCACTGATAGTAATGTCTGATAAAAAGCATAATGGGATACTGCCCTACTTTTCTGTCATTAACAAGAAGCTTAAAAACGACTTTGATAGGTAAGTTCAAATTCCATATTTCCACAGAAGTGTACAATACTGTATTATCAAAAATACATAAAACCAGCAGGAGTGTATCTGTTACAGTATGCACACTTGAGGGCTGTATGGTATGTGTTTGTTATATAAATTCATGAAGACATTTTTAGTTTACAAAGTTAAGAAAAGTAACCTTTATTTTGGGTTTATGACCACTGACTTATATACACAATATTTTGAAATGACAAAAACTAATGTAAAAACATAAGATATTAATTTATTTCATTTTTCCTCATTATATACTGTGGGAAGAGAGATAATGATTTTTGTTTCTATGCTAGTATGTGCTGACCGTGATTTACACTTACAGTCGCTTCCACATATGCTTCAAATTCAAGTTCTTAGTATCTGCTTGTGCCTAGTCTTGGGTTTTGTGCCTAATTGTTGGGAGCTGCATGCAGATCTTTGCCTAGGTATGTTATATAATCTTTAATTTTGAACAGTACTATTTTTTTTTTTTTTTAAATACTGTAGTCAGTAGTGTCTGTATAGTGTGTTTTTCCGCTTGAATTCAGTACTAAACAAGTAGTGTGTGTTTACTGTATAGCATGTATTATGCATTTCTCTGTATTTGAAGTATTATGGATTTTCTTCTTGTTACTGCATCTTGTCAAGCGCTTTGTGATAGTGGTGCACTATGAAAGGTGCTATATAAAATAAAGATTGATTGATACTGTGCTTTACCATTTGAATTGAGTAGTAAGCAAGTAGTCATGTTACCACACACAACAGCAGTTTTGTACATTAGCATGACTACTAACTTAGGCTACTACACTGGTAATAAAGTACACTATATAGCGACTTTAATTTCTAAAATTAGGCAGTAAAGAATTAGAAGTGGTTTAATTGTTATGGCGTAAGGACCCCATCACTAATATGATTAAGTACAGATTAAGCTAACATGTGGAGGTAAAATATGTGCAATGAAATACAGCATTTTAAACTTAGATGTGGTAGATAGAGAATTTTATTGTCTTTTACAACTATTTAAATATACAACAAAAATAGTACAGTATCACTTAAAAATAGTTAAACGAGTTGTATGATACAACAGACAACAGGCATTAAAGTAATTAGTGCAAACATGTTAGACATTTTTTCTGATATAATTTAGAAACATTGAATGACAGTTTATTACAATGTTGCGTATATCCATTGACTTTGATGTTTTTGGTTTATTCTATTAACCATGTTTACATGCAAGACATATTTTAAATTCCATTTGGATTTGCAAATAATCAAGAAGAAAACATTACTTCATGTTAACAGTATGTCTGTTGATTTGGATGTCAGGGTTTCATTTTTGAGAGCAGCGGGATCTCTTGCCATACATTGATGCAGTGACCAGAATCAGCATTGCAGATCATCAAGGGAACTCAGAAGTTATTTGCCAGGGATCAGAGACTTATATAGTATATGTATATATTGTATTTTATAATATTTTATTTTGCCAGCATCACTATTAAGATGATATTAGTGGCGAATAAATCATAATGTGCTGAGCAAACATGAATTAATAATAGTAAAGTGCACACATTTAGTGACCTGTGACACCAGAGTATAGTAGGGTGAAATGGAAGAAAGTAGATGACCCAGGGTATGATGTAGCAATGAGGTTTTTTTAAATACTGCTCTGATGCTACATTATCAAATCCCTATCAATAAATGCCACTGATGGACAACCCTATCTACAGTAAGCAAAATTTAGTCAGTCTCTTGTGAATTTGGCAGTGGAATAACAAATGCTTCCTTCTCTATTCTCAAAAATATTCTCTGTTCTTCTAGTTTAACAGCAATGCAGGATTTCTGAGTTTCAAAATGTTTGCATAGTGTCTTCTGCGAATTGATAATGTTTCCAAAATAATACATGTTTTTAGTCTGCAAGTACAGAGGACAAACTCTCTCCCACATCTGCAGTGATATTGCTTATTTAAATTTCAAACGTCATAAACTGTGTTCGCTGTTGTTCTGGGGGAAATATTCACACAAATGTAAGTGTAAAACTGTAGTACCAACTTCACTATGGAAAACAGCCTGCTGTTTTGAGAATAGTATTAAAACTAGTTTTCAGTATTGTATTCAGTTTATAGTTTTTCCTTTTTGTTTAACTTTTTTAAAAATGTGAAAGCAATGAATTAATATTGTAGCAATCTAGGTTACCGCAAGCAGGCGCATCACACAAGGCGAGGTAATTCACACGCAGATGGAGGGCGGGCGCGAACCTGGGACCTCTCACCTTAAAGCATAGCGCCGATACCGCTGTACAAAAGAGCCGGCAACAGACAAGAAGTCCTACAACAAAACAATTGTTCAGGTCGTTGTAATATACAAACGTTTCATAAAGCATTAAATGGCAGTGTTTATTTATATCTGATAGTGAAAATGAAATAAATAAATATCAAGATAAAGAAAGACATACTTTATTTATGTATAATTTCAATATTTATTAATGTATTTATTTCTTTATTTCTTTATGTTTTTTACAAATATATAGGCTAACCTTCAGTATAGCTAATTTTCAGAAATTAATGTTCCTTTTTGTCCAGTGGGGACCATAAATAGCATTATTCTCATCAACCGGTATATTGAGAGGAACAGTACTTCCTTGCACAAAGCACCAATAGGGTCCACAATGAGTGTTACTCTGACAGGAAACCAAAATCTTTCAGAGATTAAGATCAGAATCTCAGGATGATGATGATAATGATGATGAAGAATAATGACTCGAAAAATCTCCAAAATATAACAAAGTCTCAAGAATTCTCAGCTGGCTGACTTCATCTTTAAAAATATTGCTTGTCTCAAATAATTGCACAGCACTGACAACAAAACATGCTTGCAAACTGAAGGTTATAGTTTTATCAAATCCCATGCATGCCAGACCTTTTTTATATTTATATAAAAAAAGATTTTTTGCAGGCAAATGTTCCATTTTAAAACATAAATAAATAATTTAATATATATGATATAGATGTCACAATAAGCATATATTCATGTTGACAAAATAAGTTAATTATCATTAAACTCGGATGTCCTGTAATATACACAGGTGTGGATAAATCTGCCGAGGGTCTGCAAAAAAATATAATGGGGAAAAAAAAGGACGACGTTTTTACTTTACTTTGGTGACTTATTTCTCTTACTGTATGACAGGTGTTGATTTTTTTTTTTCTATATTTCACCCAAGTGTTGGGAACTACAAATTAAAAGTGAACAAATGATGCTTTTGGCTAATTTACATTTGCTTCGCCAATACCCTAAAAACACGTAAACTATCCTTGCTGCATAATCTCTGGCATTTCTTATATATAGCGCCTAGACTAAGTATTCACCCCCCTTTGTTGTGTTACAACCTGAAATCTTGTTGCATTTAAATGGGACTTTTTTTCCTTTGATTTACACAACCTACTGAACACTTTGAAGAGGCAAGAGAATTTTTATTGTGAAACAGTTAATGAAAAAAAAAAAAAACTGAAATGTCTTGATTAGATAAGTATTCACCCCCCTGAGTCAATACTTGGTAGAACCACCTTTGGCAGCAATTTCAGCTGTGAGTCTCTTGGGGTAAGTCTCTACCAGGTTTGCACATCTGGATCATGTAATATTCTCCCATTCTTCTTGGCAAAATTATTCAAGCTCTGTCAAGTTGGATGGGAATTGTTTGTGGACAGCAACCTTCAAATCTTCAAGTCCGGCCTTTGACTGGGATTTTACATGGACTGTTTTCAGAAATGGCTTCCTTCTTGCTGCTCTTCCATAAAGGACAGATTTGTGGAGTACCTCAGCTATTGTTAACACATGGACAGTTTCTCCCATATCGGCCTTGGAATACTGTAGGTCTCTCACTGTGTCATTGGCCTCTTGGTGGCTTCTCTGACCAATGCCCTTCTTACTTGGCTGCTCAGTTTGGGAGGACAGCCTGCTCTAAGCAGATTTTGGATGGTGTCGTATACCTTCCACTTCTTAATGATCGACTTGACTGTGCTCCAAGAGATATTCAGTGACTTTGAAATATTTTTCTACCCCTCTCATGATCTATGCCTTTCCACCACTTTATCCCAGAGTTGTTTTGAAAGCATTTTCCGAAAACTGTGTTTACATGACTTTTGATAACAGAATTAGTTTTCCAAAAACTTAGTTTTCCAAAAAAATTGGAATTCTTATGCTCATGTAAACGCATTTAATGAAGTAAACCGTGTAAGCATTCTGACTGTATAGGCCCTTGATCGTAGACATACAGCAAGGTGAAAATAACATATTGCTTTCCTTTACACTGAGATTTCTAAACCTAAATTAATCAGAGCCAAAGTAATTTTCACACTATTTGGTGTTGAAGGTGTATATAATTAGGTTGAACAAACAACACATGATTGGGTTCATCAAGGCTTTAATCATTGTGTTTTGATATATAGCAAACAAAACTCATGCTGTTTAAAAGTGACGCATATGCATTGTGCTCCCCCTTTATAATGCTGTAGTCAGGAGCCATAGAAGCTGTTTGTATTAGTAAAATATTGATCCTTGTTAGTTCATAACAAAATGTAATCATTTTAATTTGGATTTTTTAATTTGAAATTTCAAATTATGTTCAACCTCCCTAATTAAGTATGGTGTCATGCTGAATTTTGCATTATTTTGAGATGTGTTTGAGGTCTAAAAAGTACATGTGTCCATACAATCACAGGCGCGATTCCCTCATTTTCTCAGTGATTGGGGCGACTTTGAATGTTTTTCGCACCTCTTCATTCATGACATGGTCTAGTCTTATCAAGCCGAGGGTCCATCGCAGCATCTTCATTTCTATCGTATGGCGTGCCTGTTCATGTTTCTTTGTCGTTGGCCAGCATTCAGTTCCGTATAGGGCCACTGGTCTGACCACTGAGCGGTAGGCTTTGGATTTAGGCGCAAAGGGATCTTCTTGTCGCACAGTACTCCAGTGACCTGTCACCATTTCATCCAAGCGGCGCTCACTCGCGTCTTGGCGTCTTGGAGAGTAGTGCAGTTGGAGTTGACACATGAGCCTAGGTACTTGAACTGAGTCACTTTGTTCAGTTGGACCCCACTAGCTGCGATTGTGCCATTGGTTTGATCACCACATTCCAAATACTCCATCTTCTTGATGTTCAGTTTCATCCCGAATCATTCAAGGCGCATCTTGAGCTAGTGGCCTTTTGGTACAGGAGCTTTGTCCAGCTCACATAGGCTTCGGGGATGTGGTGCTGTCACAGCGCCAGCCAGATGAGATCGTGTGGTACCCTGTCGAATGCCTTTTCCAGGTCGAGAAATGCCATGTGGATCGTTTTCCTCTTCTCATGGTGCCTTTCCATCAGTAAGCGGGCTGCGTGTATGGCGTCTGTTGTTCCACAGTTTTTCACAAAGCCACATTGGTTTGGCGAGATATCGACGATGGTTCTTAGTCGCCCATCCAGCACACACTTGAAAATCTTCATTGTATGGCACAGCAGCCGGATCGGCCTGTAATTGGAGCAGTCATTAACGTCGCCTTTGCCTTTCCAAATTGGCACTGTGATGCTGGTTTGCCACTTTTCCGGGGGTGCCTTTTCCTCGATGATCTTGTTGAAGAGGTCCGTGAGTCATGCTGTTCCTTGTGCTCCAAGGAGTGTCCATACTTTGGCTGGGATGTCGTCCGTGCCGGTTGCTTTGCCACTTTTCATCTTGTTGATGGTGGTGGTTACTTCTATAATTGTGATGGTGGGTACTGGACCGGAGATGGTATCGGCTGCTGGTAGTGGAGGATGCGGGAATTCCTCGTCGCATATTTTCTCGAAGTAGTCCTTCCAGCGCCGGAGGATGTCTTTTGGCTTCTGCAGCATCTGCCCATTTTCATCTTTGATGTTGATGACGTGTCCTAGGTCTTGTGTGGCAGGGTCGTGTGAGCGGGTGATTTTGTAGATCTTGTTTGCCCCACCAGGCGTGTCCAGTTGGTCATAGAGGTCCTGGTAGTGCACTGCCTTTGCAGTCGCCACAGTTCACTTTGTGGTGGATTTCAGTGCGCGGTATCGTTCAAGATCGTCTGGGCATTTTGTCTTCTGCCAGGTCTTGTAGGCGTCCTTTTTTGCCTTGGTTGTCTGCTGCACATTGTCGTTCCACCACCATGTCTGTTTGTCAATAAAGCGCCTATTTGGTTTTGTGGTTCCCAGGGTGGTTGCGGCGCATGTCTTGACGCGTTCAGCCAGGTTGTTCCAATCTTCACCGACTGTTGATCTTGGATTGGGCACCAGTGGTCCTAGTGCCGCCTTCATGACAATTTGATGTTCTGGTAATTTTCACCATTTGATGCATTCAGTCTTGGTAGTTGGTCATGCCAGGGTTCGGACTTGGCGGACTTTGGCATCCAACACCAGTAGCCGATGTTGTGGGGCGATGCTATCGTACGGGATCACTTTGGTGTCGGTGATCATTTTGAGGTCTCGTCGTCTCACCATCCAGTAGTCTATCTGAGATGTTTGACTGCCACTGTAGTAGGTGATGAGGTGTGATTCTCGCTTTTTGAAGAAGGTGTTGGTGATGGCCAGATCCCAGGCTTCAGCGTGCTCTAGGATCCGGGTGCCACCTTTATTACGGTTGCCGTGTCCTTGTCCACCATGTTTACGATCGAAATTATCCTTTGCTCAGCCAACAATGCCCATTGAGGTCTCCGCCAATGAAAAGAATTTCGCTGTGATCGATGGCTTGGACGTGCATTACGAGGTCGTGCCAAAATTTCTCTTTCTCCTTGTCTGGGCAGCCAGCCTGCGATGCATAGCATGACACAACGCGCAGTGTGCTGGTTCCCATGCTGATTTTGGTGGACATGAGGCGGTCGGTGATTCAGGCTACTTCGGTGACGCTGTCGCGGATCCACTGGCTCACGACCACACCGACACCATTTTGTGCCATCTTCTTGCCATGGTAGATCAGTTTATAGTCTGCTCCGATTTCTCTTGATTTTGTGCCAGCCCATTTGAACTCTTGAACGCAGGCGATGTCCACTTTTCATTCCTTCAGGGAATTAGCCAGTTCTTGGCTTCGGCCCGTCATTGTTCTGATGTTGATGGTCGCCAGCCGGATCCTTTTTGGCTGTTGTTGGTGATGATGATGATGGACTAGCTTCTTTAACTGGTTCCATCCTTGAGCCTTTAGCCCTCGTCCATTTCTCGCAGAGTCCGGGCGAAGACACTGAGTGTCGCTTGCGGGGGATGCCCTAGCATTTCCCGTATGTCGTTGAGTTGTCACGTGCATTTTGAGACAACAAGGAATTTTCTTCAGTCGGCTTGTTGCATGACCTGTCGCTGAAGTCCATCCTCCTTTCGCAAACGGACTTGGGACCGTCTATGGCGGAGTTTATATATATACAGCTCTGGAAAAAATTGAAACCACTGCAAAATTATCAGTTTCTCTGGTTTTACTATTTATAGGTATGTGTTTGGGTAAAATGAACATTTTTGTTTTATTCTATAAACTACTGACAACATTTCTCCTAAATTCCAAATAAAAAAAACCTGTAATTTAGAGCATTTATTTGCAGAAAATGACAACTGGTCAAAATAACAAAAAAGAGTGTTGTCAGACCTCGAATAATGCAAAGAAAATAAGTTCATATTCATTTTTAAACAACACAATACTAATGTTTTAACTTAGGAAGAGTTCAGAAATCAATATTTGGTGGAATAACCCTGATTTTCAAGCACAGCTTTTATGCGTCTTGGCATGCTCTCCACCAGTCTTTCACATTGATGTTGGATGACTTTATGCCACTCTTGGCGCAAAAATTCAAACAGCTCGGCTTTGTTTGATGGCTTGTGACCATCCATCTTCCTCTTGATCACATTCCAAAGGTTTTCAATGGGGTTCAGGGCTGGAGTTTGGGTTGGCCATGACAGGGTCTTGATCTGATGGTCCTCCATCCACACCTTGATTGACCTGGCTGTGTGGCATGGAGCATTGTCCTGCTGGAAAAAACAATCCTCAGAGTTGGGGAACATTGTCAGACCAGAAGGAAACAAGTTTTCTTCTAGGACAACCTTGTACTTGGCCTGATTCATGCCAAATCTGCCCGATTCCAGCCTTGCTGAAGCAGCCCCAGATCATCATCGATCCTCCACCACATTTCACAGTGGGTGCGAGACACTGTGGCTTGTAGGCCTCTCCAGGTCTCCGTCTAACCATTAGAGGACCAGGTGTTGGGCAAACCTGAAAATTGGACTCATCTGGGGGTGCTTCAGCAAGGCTAGAATCGGGCAGATTTGTCTTTGTGAAGGGCACATGAATCATGAATGAATTTTATTTTTGTAATCCCATTGAGATATGGTAATTATCAGTGTTGAACAACAGCAATATCATATGAAAATATCGATAACATTGCCCTTAATTGTTTTTTTTTTTTTTCTGGCTCGAATTAGTCCATTGTGGTTTTCTTTGCATTATGCCAAGTGACCCCTGAAAGTTGTTTCTGAGGGGCGAGAAAGATTTCTTGAATAATTACATAGACCTTTCCACTTGGGAACACCAGTCTTCTGTGGTGGCTGTTGGTCACAAAGCCCATTAGTTTGCTGATCTCTTGTTTACATTGAGGTTACTGCTGGAATGCTGAGCAGGGGGATAATGTGAGGGTTGTCACTGGATGTGTCTGGAGGGAGGACCACACTTGTATACAAAGAGACTTTCACATGCTTCAAGGTGAAGTGTATGGTTTTAAAGAAAGAAAAGGCAGACCCTTCAAAACTAACTCTCTCACCATGTTTGCAGCTGAAGCAGATTCATATTAATCTGTCAGCCTTGTTGTCTCTTTCTACTGAATATTGGAATAAAGAGTTTACAAGTAGTTGAGGGAGGTAACATTTCGCTGTATCTAAAATAATTTAGCAATAATCCATGTGTGGAAGGGAATGTGCACAGACTGTTTGTTTTCACCTTGTACAAGTAATATTTTCTAATACATTTTTTACTTACATTTTCAGCCCTAAGAGTCCCTGTTTAAAAGGACTGATTTTTTTGTTTCGATGTAATGATGACTATGTACTCCTTATTTCACCCATCATGGAATCTGCATGTGTCTGTCGAAAAACAGAAACACAGCATTTAATCCAAGAATTACATTTAAATTTCCTTACCAAAACTCTAAAAAGAGCAAGCACATAATAAATAATATTGTTAATGTTAGCTTTGGGTTTATGCTTTAATAATACCATTTGTAACTTGGTGTCATTATGCCTGTTGTAATCATCACCTGGATGGCTTGTGGGTGACATCAAACCAAGAAATACAGACACAGTACTGCAAGGAAAGCGCTGGTGCGAGTATTTATTAATTAAATAAAAGAGTTAAACAGAAACAAAACACCTTGCCACAAAACGGCACAGTGGCCAAAACAAACAAACAGACCGATATAAAACAAGCATCGTGAGGGTACAACTCCAACACGCATAGTAATTGTTGTTATTTTTAGTTCTCTTACTGCCACTTTCTTTACACTCTCTCGTTCCTACTCTCCACTCTCATCAACCCTCTGAGTGTCTTCTTTGCTTTTATAGACGTGGCCATCTCCCAATTGGAAATTACTTAATTTGGGAGATGGTCACATTATGCACTAGCTGTATGGAGGATTTTAACCCCATCCATGCTGTAAATAACAATAACAAAACTTTGTTTAAAACAAACACAAAACAGTACATTTAAATAATAATACAACACATAATAAATAAAATACGCATAAGGATGGGGTGTACCCCACCACACATCTCCCACCTTGTGCGCAGCAGACATGACCTTAAAGGCCACCTCCCTGCTTAAAGTTTCAAAAGTCTTGGTTATAATCCTGGGCCAGGAACTGAGCTATTAATGGGCCTACAGGTGTCAATGTTGTCAGCTGACATTGGCAAAGCTGGCTCCTCCAGCAGGGACAACTCTGGTAGTGGAAATGCTGCTAGTGGCACTGCTGGCAGTGGCCAGGCTAGTTCCTCCAGCTGGGGAAATCCTGGCAGTGGAAATGATGCCAGCAGCCACAGGCCATGCAGGACAGGAGAGGACCCTCGGGAGGTAGCTTCAGTTCTCTGGTGGTGGAGGCAGAAGCAAGTGGTTTCCCCCTGGCAGTGGAGGCAGGAGCAGTGGGTAGTCTCCCTCTAACCCTAGAGGCTGGTGCTGCTCTCCCGCAGTCGCTGAGGACTGGTGCGGTTCTCCCTTGGTCATTGTCATGGATATGCCTACTGCCTGTGAAGGTGGAAGCAGCAGATTAACTCCCATATCTGTAGCCAGGTAATTGAACACCATGGCTGCTATGTCTGGGAGGGACGCTGGATGATGTTGCTGCTTCAAGCTTCCCACTGTTTCCCATCTCTGGCCCACAGCAGGTCGACCACCATCAGGAGGTCATCCTTGAGATGGTGGATGTTAGGGCTGCTCGCTTGAGGGCATTGGACACTCAGGCTCCCCCCTCTTGAGCAATGAACACTCAGGCTTCTTCCTCATGGGTGCAGGATGCTTGGGCTCCCCCCTTATGAGTACAGGAGCTTGGACCGGCTTCTTCTCCTTCTTACTAGGGCGGTCGCTCCTCTCCTTCTTCCTCTTGGCAGGTTGCCAAGAGGCAACCCTCACCTTCCAAAAGGAGCAGTCCCAAGTGTAGTGTCCCACCTCTGCACAGTGCAGACACCACAGACTTTTTTTCTCCAGAACAGGGACCTCCTCCAGCAGCTCCCATGGCTGTGTCATGTCCATAGCCCACCCTAGTCTTGGGATTCTGGGCAGTCCTTCCACTGGTGGTGGTTCTCCTTCCCACAGTACTCGCAGTAGTAACACTCCGCAATAATTTCCCCATCCATTTTCTCTACTTCAAACAAAGTACACCCCAAAAAAAAAAACAGTTCTTCCAAAAAAAAGTCACCCACAGTACTATTCCTGGTCTGTCTAACTGAAGGTGCTGTTTCCACACTTCTTGACACCATATGTCCCCCAGATGGCTTGTGGGTGACGTCATACCAGGAAATAGACACAGTACTGTGAATGAAGAGCTGGTGAGAGTGTTTATTAAATAAATAAAAGGTTTAAAAAAAACAGAATCAAAACACTTTGCCACAAAACGAAACCACACGGTGGCCAAAACAAACAGACAGATATACCACAAGTAGATTGCGGGTACAACTCCAACACAAAACAGTACATTTAAATAATAATAACAACACAAAATAAACAAAATACGCACAGGGGAGGGGTGTACCCTGCCACTTAAATATATGAAGCTTATAGCTTTAAATGTTTAGGACTATATGAGGCATGTCAAAGAATGGTTTTGACTTCTTTATAAAATAACAGCCTCTAGATTATGACATCCTTTAGGATTTATTACTGTCTGTCCAATTGTATAATGTTTTATAGAACATATCAAAATGTATTTTATTTAGTCTTTATTAATTCAATTCAAAACTTTATTATTTAACCAGGATGAGAACCTATGGGGATGTATATCCAATTTCTGTATAGTAATGGCTTTTATCAATGGTGACTACTGATTGTTTTTTTAACAATGGATTCTAAAAACATTTTCAATTAATGAATGCTAATGTGAAAATTGTCATCTGTAACTTTAAATAGTTAATGATTAACTATTAGATTGATCGGTGTCCTCTGATAAAACTGTGTTTTCTAATTGACAGTTACTGCAACACCTGATTAAGACACACTGTGTTGAAACGTACTGTGTTTGTTTCATTTTTTGTTTTAAGAAATAATAAAAGGTTTTTATAACAAAATGTAAGAGGAATACGTATATAATTATTAGCAGTCAAGTCTGAAAGAAAAGAGATTTTTGAGTGGGCGAGCACACCTCATCTCTACAAGCATCATTATGCAAAGCAATACATGGTTTACATGACATTGCTGTGAACCATTTTTTAACTCTGCAGAAACATTAATATATAAAGTGGCTTATGGCCGGCACCTCTTTTTGGAAAAAGCTTTGCTGTATCTACTTCTGTGCCTGTAAACCACTGGTAAAATTAGTATCTAACTTCTAATGGAATAAATGGTCTACTGAAACATTATCCACGGTAACATATAGTGAGTATATGCATGATGTTGTGCTGTGTCCTTAAAGTCGATTTGATATTCGAACTCTGAAGGGTGTGCCATCAGTCGACCGCTTCTTTTCACACTGCAGACTAACCATGCAGCCACCTCAGAACTACAGCGTTGGAGGACAACACAGCCCTGGGCAGCTTACAGGCAAGCCTGCAGGTACCTGGCCAGACCACAGGGGTCGCTGGTGCACGGAGAGCTGAGAACACCCTGGCCAACCTAGCCCTCCCTCCCCGCCGGGCGGTGCTCGGCTAATTGTGCACCACCCCCTAGGAACTCCCGATCACGGTCGGCAGTGGCATAGCCTGGATTCGAACTTGCGATCTCCATGCTATAGTGCAGATCCACGTGGAGCACTATTACTGGATGAGCCACTCGGGAGCTGTTATTCTAACTTTTGATGTAAATGAGAAATAAATATTAATAGATTTCTAAGGACTACATTGACACACACAATATTATAAGGGCCTGGATACAATTCAACATGAATCGGAAGAGAATGTAACCATCTTTTATCATCTGGGTTCCAGATGCCCCAGTGTTGTTGTTTCATGTAGAATGAGAACATGTATGTTGGGGGAGTAAGGGAGACCAACATCCTTATGATATTTGCAATCAGTTTAACATTATGTGCTAACTAATAAGAAATTAAAATCCAGTGTGCACCTCTTTACACTTTCCTGAAACAGTCTTCATATTGTGCAAACCATGTTTTGATAAAACTCCTGAGTAACGCCTTGAGCAGACACACAAAACAAAACAAATGTTAACCTTAAGTTTTTAAAGTACTGTAGTTTAAAATATAATATATTATTGGATAATAAATAAAATGCAAGTTATTAGTCTTTGTTTTAATGCCCATGAACACGAAATTACACATTAGCAATACCTTTTTTATTCCATGGACAGAAGGTACCTGCATTATATATATATAATATATATATATATATATATATATATATATATATATATATATATATATATATATATATATATATCTTTTAAAATGATTTTCTGATAGATCAATATTTGCCTATTTTTAATTAGGCCCATGACATGGAAAGCACAGCATGTGGCCAATTTATTTATAAAATAACCTTCAGACTGGAGATAATTTGCCCAAATGGTTTGATGTAGTGTTAAACTTTTCTTCAGAGAAAAGCCTACTGCCGTTCCCATTAACACTTTTAAATAAGTAATTTCTTGTTATGAATTAATGGTAATTTTTCATATGCGGAAATGGATAACTACATAATAGTTTTAAATGATTAATAAATGATGTCCTAGTGTGAATGGTTTATATTGTCAATTACTTATGGCAGTGGTTCTCAACCCCTGTCCCAGGGACTCACTGCCCTGCTGGATTTTGTTCCAACCAAGCTCTCAATTACTTAATTCAATCTTAACTGAACTAATAATTGCTTCGTTTGACTTTTTAAACAGTTTAGATTACAAACAGTTGGATAATTTAAGTCCCTTATATAATTTTATATTTAAGGTGAAATCTCCAATTGTTTAAAATAATTAAAAAGCTCTGATTAGGCATATTAGTTCTATTAAGGGTTCAATTAAGCAACTGAGAGCTCGGTTAGAACAAAAACCAGTAGGACATTGGGTCCCCACGACCAGGGTTGAAAACCATTGACTTACAATATAGAGCAGGGGTGGCCAACCCTGGTCCTGGAGAGACACCAGCTTTTTTGGTTTTCGCTCCACCTCAATTCTCAATTAATTAATTGAATGAATTATTTTCTTAATCGGTCAACACTAACATTTTTTCCAGGTCCTTAGCCATTGTTGACTTAAAAGTGGCTTTCCAGGATCAGAATTGGCTATCCCCAGTAAAGCATACCCTCCATGTACCTGTTTGAATTACTAGCACTTGTTACCAAGGGTTATCCAGTTTCCTGTGATATGTGCTTGGCAACATCAGTAGCACCTGCATTATGCACTGAATGAACTTTGCAATTTAAATGTGAAATCTCTAGCTACATTTGAAACATTTACATATACTGTACATATATTTATATTTTCTAGAGCATTACAGAAGCATTGGTCTTCCATAAAAAGCCAATTACAATTTTTAATACTGTCTACTTTTTACCTGCCCTGTTTCCCCTACCACAGTGTTCAATGTGTGTACTAAACCATAAAAAACACATTTAGGCACTTACTAAAGGAACACTACATGCATATTTAATTTTGTTGAATCTTTTGAAGCAGTGGGTCTCAGTCTGTGGTCCGCCAGCTCCCTTCAGGTGGTCTGTGGAAAGGTTACATAATTATAGAAAGGAAGAGGCAGCATAGTTAACAGATCCCATTTCAAACCAGAAATTTGAGGCCTTAAAAACTACAGCTACAGAAGCAAGAAGAAAATGCATACATGGAGAATATCTCAGAGTTAAAAAAAATAAAGGTCTAAACTCTCCGTCATATGTAGTCTTGGAGGGTCTAAAATGTATTCTTTACTAAGGGGTTTTCATGTATTGCGCTCACATGCACTCAACACAACAGCTTGTAAAGTAAGGGATAACACACAACAGGGTGTGCGTTGTGTTGCATTAACATATGGCTGTAGTTGTGTTGGAGGCATGAAACGAAGTACAAGCCTTGGATTGTGTTATCCCGATTATAAAACAGATGCAATTTTTTTTTTTTTTTTTTTTTTTTTTTTTTTAAAAGTGGGTTTTATTTTACAAAATTAAAAAGAAAATATATATCCTTCCACTTTGGAGAAAAAATAGTCCTCAAACAAGGTTTACAAACAATCTATAAACAAATTATGAATTATGCTATTAACAGTTATAGAATATGATTAGAAATAATAAGAATATTATACAATTTTTGTCATTGTTTAGTTTTCTTCTTTTGTTTATAACCACTTAAACTAAAGTGTTACCAACAAGGTTCTATTTTTTGCATTAAACTGGAGTTTTTCAGCATTTCCTTTTATTGTAATTAATTAAAATTAAGTAAGCCTCTGTGCTGGTCTCAGTCACTCTGTAAATAGAGCTGACATAACCTGCAATGTTAGCCTTATTAGTGACCAAGCATTTACAAATGTCCATCATGTATTTTTTGTTCTCCTCGCTGCCCAGGTAAGTGGCTGTTGCCACCCAGCTGAAAAATCCAGAGCCGTCCATCTAGCTGATGCTACTGTGCCTTTAACGATTGATTGCACTGCTAGCAGGCTATTCAACTGACGCGCTGTGTGGAAATATAATCTTGGAACCACATGACAGCTGTGTTACGTCTTGACATTACATTTAACCAATCAGAGAGCTGAATAGGTGGGTTTTCCTTTTTAAGCACTTCGCGAGGCTGAAACGTTAAAATGACTGTTAAACAAAAAATAACCGATTATTTTTGAGCAAAAATAGTGACAATGAATTTGGAAATTACTAAACGGAAATGGACGATGAAAAAGAAAATGCAGAATGTGAAAAAGAACTGGAAGAAGCGCAGTGCTTAAAAAAAAGAAACATCGTGATAGTGGGTATGATATCTGTGAAAAAAATGGAAATGGTCTTTTTACAGCAAGGAATTGGATGGTATGATGTGCAAGCACTGCCAGAAACACAAAAAAGATCTCAAAGGATAAGGGAGTAAATGGAGCTGTGTAGCCTGTATACGAACTAGGTTTGATTATTATTCATTATTCAATTTATTATTATTCAAATTATTTGTCTTATTATATATTTAAGGTAAAGCAATTTTATTTTCCTGTTAAAAGTGCTACTGGTTATACAGAATTCCTGGGGAGAACCCTGCAAGGTACAAATTTTGTACTGCTGACCAGCTGAATTACACACTGAAGCATAGAATTCTCGTAACAGACCTTTTACATTTTCAAGACAAACTGTCTTTAAGTCGATTACCATTTCTTTACGTTTCATCCAATCAATAAAAACACAAGCTGCCCAAGAATTGTTGTTAGATCTTTATGTCTCTTGTTTGTTTGTTTTTTCGACTGAGGTTTTGCTTCTTGTAATTCTAGCCACCTGTCTACTGTCAAGCCTCCGAAAAGATCAAATGTGACAAAAGGAATGTCACTCATTTTTTTAAACTTTAAAAGACCTCTCACAACAAAATGTATGCTTATTGTGAGTTTAATAAGTTGTGTATTGATAATTTTATTAATCGTATTATATTATTTAACTGCTTTACAGCCAATCAGCGTGCAGCATACAAACATTTCATTTCATAAATAAAGATTATTAGAAAACGATTGAGTGCGAACAGCCAATCAGCTTCCAGATCTATCGGGCTTCTATTTTGCATAAATGCCCACTGGAACATTAAAGTGCTTAACTGTGAATTAAATTTTAAATCAATCCATGCATAAAGCCTAATCTACAACTAATCTGTTAACATAAAAAGCTAATTAAACATACTTTCTGATGCTGGTCTTGAGACAAGCGAAATGATATGTCTGTGACAGGACACCGTAATGAAGGCTCAATTCGCAGCCACTGGAGAGCGAATCAACAGGAAAGACATTATTGGTCCATAATTCTGTCATCAGCTGGATCCAAACAAAACCCTCCCTCAAGTCAGCCAGTCAAACTGCCAACCCTGTATCAGTTCTTTCTTCACCAGCCAATCGACTGGAATGATGCCCACGCCTCCAACAAGTTTCGAGTCCAACTCAATACTACACAGACTATTCAGAAATTGTACATGATCAGATAAATTACAATAAGAAAGAGTAAATAAATGTTATCCAAATAATAATTTTAATAATAATAAAATTATTATTAACGACTACGTGTGTCATTTTTCTATTCTATTCGATGCGGGCTCTACCGTGTGGTAGATGACCTTGGCTTTTGTTAGTGCCCTCGTCTACTGCTCGGGACGCATAACTCCAGTTGCGGTCATCTACCACACAGTAGAGCCCGCATTGACGGCTCTATCACTTAAACACAGCTGGAAATTCGTAGCTCCGACTGCTGGTACCCCATGGATGTAACGTCACAGATTATTAAGTCACATGAATCAATTTCTGCTGTAATTATAAATTTAAAAATAGCACAATTATTTTTTCTCCTTTCGGTAAATGTGTGTTAATGAAATGCAAACTAGAACTGTTCTACAAAACTCAAATCTTAAAATAACTCACAGAAACAGGCCCACCCATCACACTGAAACAAAGAAAGGTAAATCTATGGTTATTCTTAATATTATAGTGATTTATTTATTTATTTATTTTTAAGTTTATTTTTCAGTAAGCTATATTGTTTATTGTGCGTTCCATCGAGATTAAAAAAAAACAAAAAAAAAACAGTTCAGGTGGTCTACGAGCAAAAAAGTTTGAGAACCACTGTTTTAAAGTAACAAACAAACTATGTTGCAGTCAAATCATATAGCAATGGTACTATTGTAATTCATATTGGTAACATTGATGGTGGGCTCATTTCAGAGCTTGAAGGTGTTCAGCCTGTTATGTCGTTGACATTCTCCTTAGTGTCAACACCTCTCCCAAGCAGTCCAGGAGGAATTTCAATCAAACCACCTTCTGATTTATACTGTAGAATTAAGGTATTTGTTACAAGATGATTTGCAGTTATAGCAGATGAAGTAGAAAAGAGGTGAAAAAAAATCCAGACCTGACCACGACAAACAGAGTGACTCAGATTGCTGGATGATTTTCCAATGGTAGGGGGGTCAAATAGCACAAGACTGTAAATGCTTTCTTACGCAGATTACCAGTTTGGTGGCAGAGAAGCAATTTTTTGTGGCCACCCGCCGGCTGCCAACTCCAGCTCCTGTCACAGCCTATTAACTTCCTGAGAAAACTGGTGGGAAATTGCTTGCAGATTGCAGGAAATTGCATCTCCAGGCCCTGAAAACGATGTAGAATAGCACAACATTGGCACTCCCAGAGTTGCTATTAATTCCATAGAAAAAAAATGACCTTTTGCTTGGTGGGAAATTATTTTGCTGTTTGTTGTACGAAGGCTGCACGATGGGAGGAGTGTGCAAGTCCAGGTTTTATGTAGGCAGATTTATGTAGGGGAAGAGGCTGGGTAAAATTGTGAGGTGGGGTGGGAAGTATATGTTACAAGGAGAAGACACACGTTTGTCAAGTTGTTTTACAATTCTTAGGAATGCATGTTTTTCTTTGCAGTAACATTAAGCCAAACACATGTTGCTTTTGTCACTAAATAAAGTCTACTGGAGATTATTTTATGCATCTGAATAACAAGTCACAATACAGCATGCTCTTTTCAAAATGAAAGTATATTCGTGGAGTAAATATATAGGTTATTGTTATTAGGTGAAGTGATGCCTTTTACTGGAGTAACTAAACAGCAATTGAAGACCTCAGAGGTCATAATAGTGGTATTGTCAATCATCTCTGGACTGATACGGCCAGCATTTCACCTATCAACAATTAGCAGCAGTGCTTACCATAAAACTTTGAGAACAAACAAATCGAAAAGCAGCAGTTTTTTTTTAGCATGTCAGTTTCTTTCCCGTTGCGTTTAAACATGTAACGCTAAGAACATGATCACTGTTCTTAACATAGTGCACCCCCAGCACATTTAGTTCCCACACCCCTGATTAGTAGGGAAATGTACCAACAAATTAAATGGATCCCCAATAGAAGTACCAATATAAACAACAGAAGCCAATTTAAATACACTGAAGCTTTTTTAATTTAAAAGTGCCATCCACATGTTAAATGGTATTGTCAATTAGAAAGTCATTTCATTCCACTAATAGTGGTTGGTACTATAGATTATATTATGTGGTGGTAGAATGGTAAAATCATTAATGGACATGACCACAGAGCTAGTGCTTTTCTTAAAAACAATTTCCAAACACCACCACTATGTATTTTTGTTTATCCAACTCACAGAGTTTATTTTCAATTATTTTCTGCTTCAACGTTAGTATTGCTGGTGCACTGAAATGTATTGATTTTATTTAAACATTAAAACAGAGGAAACGCCGCTTGGCTGGCTATTATGTTTGTGATATTATTTTTTCGCTAGCTGTCCATAGACTGTGGGAAGTTAAAACATTTTAGTCCTAGCATTCTTGGACCAATGTACATATGTCATCCTGGGCATATAACTATTTTACATTTAATAAAGATTCCTGACTCCAATCTTCATTTTTGGGTTTCAAAATAAGTTATTACATTGTGTGTAGGGTGTCAGCTTCACTTCACAATTTTTTCGCCTGAACGTCACGTCTCTTTTGCAGTAAGAAACACCCTACACACATTGAACATATAAAAGCCTGCCATGTAATTTAAATTTAAATATATAAAAGTGCTATAAATGTATGTATACTGATTCTTAGATGTGTCATCAGAACCAAAATAGCTTTTTAATTTTTTTTTTTTTTTTAATTAACCATAATTAAGAACTTCTCTATGTGAGATGACAAGAACACAAATCTGTGTAGAGGAGAGTAAATGGATTAAAAGGACAAGGAGGTGTCTTTCAGGCAAGTCTGAGCAGCACAGGCACAGCTGTGCAGGCTGTTAGTGTGCTGTTATGGATGACTGCAATGTAAACATGGCATATGTTTATCAATGAACCAGTCCATAATAAGCGTAACCTTCAATTGCAATGATGCAGCACCTTGTACTCTCAGCAGAATCAGAGCTTTTGAGCTCTGAAGCATGGTCAGAGAATGTAGTTGGAAACTGTAGGATCTATGTTGAAAACAGAAATATTGGCTACATATTTCTTAAAATAAATCTAAAAAAAAACAAAAAAAAAAAAAAAACAATTTCAGCAGACTCGACCACCGGAAGTGTTGGGGCACAACAGGACAGGAGTCCACCTGTCAGGGACCTACTAACAGCCTGGAGCATTTGTTCCATTTTATCCTGGCAGAGGACGCGGCATAGTAAACACTGGCAGCTCTGCATCCTCTCCAGATCAACCAGATCGGATGCCACTAGGAGTGCGCCGTCAGTGTAAGCTTTGAGGACTACCATCTTGTCCGGTCCGCCAAGCACTAGCCCTGTGAGTCTCCTTTGCAGGAGACAGAGGAAGGTCTCGATGCACAGCGTGGACAACTAAACAGACAGAGGACACACTTGACATAACACTCTCCTGAAAGCGAGTTGAAAAGGCACTCAGCAGAGGCATACAGCACTCGGAAGAGGCTGACGAATCACAGCCCAAGGACCACAAAACTACCCTCCACTGCGTCCTGCCACGTCAGGTGGGTGGTGACCAGGCAGCGGAATGACAGCAAGTGTCGGAGGCTTTTTTTAAATTAATTATTCCTGGCAGAGGAAAAGCTGTTACCTTTCCTCTGCCAGTACACACTCACACAAAAACAATAACAAAACAACGCAGCGCTTCGCCGTCATATATAAATACATAAATAAAATAGAACACAGCTACGCCGTCAAAACAATAACAAATACAATAAATAAATCATAAAACAAATATAACACAATGCAGGGGCAGAGACCCCGTTCTAAAAATTCACACATTTAAATAGCAGGGCTTTCCTAACGCCCTGCTACAACATGGTTTTGATCAGAAACGGTCAATTATGGTTATTAATTATGACGAAGATGTCATGCACTGCTCTGAGCTAAACGACTGAATGAATCTGCCAGAAACAGTCCAATTGAAGGTGATGTGCTAAGTACATTTACATAAATACATTTACAGTTAAAATATGGGGACGAGTACCATGTTGACTGTTATCCAATTAAAAAAACAAAACATGATACTTTTATATAGGAGGGTGCTCAAATTTGTATCCACTAACTGTAGGTCCCCCATAGTCCACAATATATATATATATATATATATATATATATATATATATATATATATATATATATATATATATATATATATATATATATATATATATATATTAATTGTAAATATTAAATGCTCTTTGTCATGTAGTTAAAGCAGGGTTGCCAACCTTGCCATTTTGTTTTTACTGACATACAGATTTAGTGGCCTTTTTTTTTTCCTGACGCTATTTTTTTTCTGACATCATTTATAAAACTAATTGAAACAATACAGACAAGTACATTATAAAATAGTCTAGTTTTGTGTACCTTTCTTTGGGCCTTATTTACTTCTTATGGTTATACAAGGACACATTTGCAGACTGGATCGTTGGTCTGAAGCTGGTGCTGTTTTTAACTGCAGTCTTGATAGTCAGAGTTCCATTCATAATGTCTGCAGACAATTGATTTCTTACATCTGCTTTTACAAGGTTCATCTTTTTTTGTGAACAATTGTTTTTTTTTTTTTTTTTTTTTAATAACAGAAACAAAGCACAAAAAAACAATAATAAAATAAACTATTTACAACATTGCCAATGCTTGCACACCAAAACAACAACAAAATAACCAAGAAAAAGTTGCTACAATATTGTTATCTAAAAATAAAATTACATACCAAAAATAGAAGCTAGTATGAAGGCAATGGAAAGGAAGCCCATGTCATTTAAACATCAGTGTAGCCAAATCGGCAGCAGTTGCACTCCATGCCTGCATAGTTGTAAGATGTGCCTTATTAATCCTGGCTGTGGAGCATTCCAAAAAAACAATGCTTCTAAAGCCCGAGAGCCAGGTAGCAATCATAGGAGGCGTAGGGTCTATCCAAAGCCTTAAAATGGATTTCTTGGCTGCAGTTAACCCTGCCAGAAATATCCTCCTCTGGTGTAGAGAAAGGCCCAGGGAGGAGTCATCATTCAATAGAAATACAACCAGATTTTTTTAAGATCTGAACCTCCGTCAGCTCAGTAATAGTTTGAGCTACACTGTCCCAGAACGCAGCCACAATCGGACATTCCCAAAACATGTGTAGGTATGTGCCCACTGCACCAGCCTGACAAACTGCACAGAGCGGACTAGGGGACTGTGGCAGAGCAAAGCTCTGCCCTTTTTAAATTGGCAGGGATGGGGTTAATTTCCCCTACCTGCCTGGGTTTATTATGTTCAGGTGGCTGGGGTTGATTAGTTGATTAGGTTAATTAACGATCAATCAGCGCCCAGCCACCTGACATAAAAGGAGGCCTCTGCTTCTCATTTGGGGGGAGGGAGCTGAGGAAGCAGGTTGGTGTTTGTGGGTTTTTGTATTTGTGAATCTAGTGAAGGCATTGCCCAGCCTGGAAACCTTAATTTTGCAAGTTTTGTTTTTGTATTGCTTTATTTGTGTTTAAATCCCTTTATTTTGCCCTTGTGCACATTTATTTTGTGTTTATTTATAATAAAAGTATATTTGTTTGAACTGCAATCTGTCTCTGGGCCTCTATCCACTCACCAGCCTGCCACATTTGGTGGCAGGGTGGGATAGCGCCACATAGAGGCCCAGAGACAGACTGCAGTTCAAACAAATATACTTTTATTATAAATAAACACAAAATAAACATGCACAAGGGCAAAATAAAGGGATTTAAACACAAATAAAGCAATACAAAAACAAAACTTGCAAAATTAAGGTTTCCAAATGGTTTCCCTCCCCCCCAAATGAGAAGCAGAGGCCTCCTTTTATGTCAGGTGGCTGGGTGCTGATTGATCGTTAATTAACCTAATCAACTAATCAACCCCAGCCACCTGAACATAATAAACCCAGGCAGGTAGGGGAAATTAACCCCATCCCTGCCAATTTAAAAAGGGCAGAGCTTTGCTCTGCCACAGGGACCTTTTCATTTTAAAAAGTATGTATGGAGTAGCATATGCTACTGTATTAATGAGTATTAATTGGTGAGCTGGGTTCTTGGAAACTAAAAACGTATTGTTCCATACATTGTCCCAATCAGGAGAAAAGCCCAGCTTTCCCATTTCACAGTCCCAAATTTTTCTTGCTTGTTTTAGCAAGTGTCCATAGATAGTTGAGACTGTCCCTCGTGAACAGCTGTCTGTCACCAGCCAGTCTATCAAAGGATGAGGACATACATCTAAGTCCCAGGGAACTCCATAGGCATGTAAAGCAGACCTTAGTCTTAAATATAGAAAACAAGAGAAACCTGGGAGAGAGAATTCTTCCTTGAGTTCCTGGAACGTTCGAAGGCCTTTACTGTTAAAAATATCTTTAAAACTATGCACACCACTATTTGACCAGACAGGGTATATAAAAAGGTTTACCTCCTGTCAGTAAATTATTATTATTCCAACTAGGAGATGATTGAGAAAACTTAAATGGACCTTCCATAACTTTTTCCACATCATACCAAGTTTTTAATGAATTTGCAACAATAGGGCCAAATTTGAAATTTAAAAATTGAAAAAAAATGAAAAAAATTTTCTTGGGGATGCCAGTAAATAATAAGTTCTGTAGTCTATGTGGGTGAACTTTAACTGCTTGCAAATTGCGCCAGGCGACCTTTGAGTCTATTTTGGTCCATGTTTTTAAGGCTCTAACTTGAAAAGCCCAATAGTATAGCTTAAGATCAGGAAGAGACAATCCACCATTGACCTTTGTTTGCTGCAGTACTGTTAGATGAATGCGTGGACTTTTTCATTCCAAATAAATTTAGATATAATAGAATTTACTTCCTTAAAAAAAGTAGGATATGGGGATAGGGGTAATATAGAAAATAAAAAATGAACTCTCGGTAATATGTTCATTTTAATCGTGGCTATCCTGCCTTGTAAAGATAAATGCAAGGGAGATCATCTCTGCAGGTCTTGTTTAATTTTGTCGAATAAAGTGGTGTAATTAACTTTGTTTATAAGTTGCAGAGAGGGGTGAATCTGTATTCCCAAATATGTAAATTTCTTATCAGTTGGGATTGTAATAGGGAGTACCTCATTCTTTGCAGCTAGATTTAGAGGTATTAAAATTGATTTAACCCAATTAATTTTATAACCAGACATACTGTGAAATTTAGTAAATAGTGCTAGACAAAGAGGAGTTGATTCTGAAATATTTGAAAGATATAAAAGAATGTCGTCTGAGTAAAGAGAAATGTAATGTTTTGAGCCTGCAGTTGTTATTGGAGCAGTATCTGTAGTTTGTCTAACAGTTTGAGCTAGCGGTTCCAACGATAAAGCAAATAGCAATGGGGAGAGAGGACATCCTTGAAGTGTTCCCTGTTGAAATTTAAAAGGGGAGGATTGACAGCCTTTCAAGGTTCATCTGAGAAAAAAAAAACTTGTTCTAATTCTGCAGTACTGTGTGGCAAAGTCAACATATTAATGGCAACCTTGGCAAGTCTAGGAAACATGGCTCTCCCCACTAGGAATATACAAGAGCGCAGTTTTGTCCCAGTTTTCATCAGCTGCCAGATCACATCTAAGATCCATCAAGTCAGTCAGTCAGTCAGTTGTTATTGCATAAATTCCATCTAGGCTATCCAGCATATTTCCAATAACAAAAAAGCTTTGCAGGTTGTACAAAGTCTCCCGAGCTCACTATGCTTTATTTACTGACTTGGTTAAAGAAAGCTTATGCTAATTTCAGCACAGTATTGTTAATTGGTATTCTTCTTTTGATACTTTTCCTTGCCATCACATTAGGTGTAGGTATATATCATTCGAGCTGATTGGGGAAGGGCGTAAGCAATACAAAATATATCATATTATGGCAAGTTGGTAAGTGGTACATGCAGGTGCAGTGTGGTAATCCAACAATGAAGAGACAACAAAGTACGGGTGAAAATTAGTTCTGTTTATTTTACATCCAGGGGTTTGATGACCAAACAGAAAACAAACAGGAGGACTGGCAATACACAGTAATGTGTACTGCACAGGGATATGAAGGGCTGCAGTCACGTAAACAATAACAAAGTTAAAACACCAAACACAAACACAATCACCTCTCCTAGTGAGTGCTGCAGTGTGGGTGGTGAAAGTACAATTATTCGTGAACAGTTAATGCTCTGTTGTTTGGTTTTTGAACTGGCCGTGGGCGACAGCTCCAGATCATGTTAGCCATCTAGTCTAACAAACAAGACAAACAGAAGGCTTTAGACTGACTGACAAAACAACAAAAACACTCGCGGTTAGTTTCTCACTCAGTTCCTTTCGGTCAAATAGTATAACCATTAAAAGGAACAGATCACATCACTACATCTTCTATTTATACAGTCAAACATGACCCCTTGGTTAACTAGCACATCCACTCCTCCAATCCACAGATGCCACATCATTAACCTTCTGGGTTAATAGTTTAGTGTACCATAGCCCCACCCCCTTTCTAGATGGCAGACTTCCACCAAACCCTGGGTATAAATTGTCGGAACCAACTAGTCCAAGGTACTCTGTTCCCTTTACACAGCACCCTATCAGGTTATCTAACACCAAGAATCATTCAATCTCTGTAACACATTTATTTTTATTCAAAACAATGGACATTTATTTATTTATTTACATTTTAGTATTAAAATGTGATTTTTTTTTTTTTTTACTGACTGGCTTTAATGGACAGTTGGCAACCTTAAGCCAAATGCAGTTTAATGTGGCTTACTTCTTTCTCAATTGCCAATACAGCAAAGGCAGTGAGCTTTCACATACATCAAAGGTAGTGAAGCAGACAGCCTGGGATCCTTCTAGAAGCTGCTTGATGAGATTTTGGGATCAATAAGCTACTAACAACCAAACAAGCAAGATAGCCCAAATGGCCTCCTCTTGCTTGTAAGCTTTCTTATATTCTTATGTTTTTTCCTTGCTTTACTGTTGATCGGAGGTGTTTTGTTGACACACTTCGTTAAAGAAGATGCTCTTTCTTTAGGGTCAGGATAATGTTTTTCGGCAGTTCGGGGCTTTCAGCACAAATTTGTAAAAATATTTCGAATGCCCTTATATCCCCCCTTTGCCGCTTGCATTCTTCTTCCCGTTTCTTGTGTTTATGCTTTGCTGGCCATAAAAGAGACATTGTTTGCTGTACTCAAGCAAAATCAAACTTATTGATCTGGAATTTACTTGTGTTGCTGCGCGAAAGTAAACTAGACACAAGTTCCGGGCCAGCCAGTTTGATTTTGCGTGAACACAAGTGAGATACACTGCCTTGGCTGAAATGTCAGCGAGTGAAGTTCTTCCAGTTTGCTCGTAGTTCCATATCTGTTTTGTTTTTTAGGCCCCCCATGACTTTGGGACCTAAGAAGGTGCAGTTTGCCTATGCGTTAATCTGGCCCTGGCTCTCTCTTTCCTTTAACACCCACTACAAACACACAAACAGACATGTTTATATACATGTGGCCATCTCTGAATTAACAACAAATGAATCAGTTCGGAGACGGATACATTCTGCACAAGTTTGCAGGGATGTGACTTTAACCCCATCCACACTATTAAAAAACAACAAACAAAAAACGCTTTTAAACAACACAAATCAATATATTTAAATACAACACATCAATTAACACACACTAAAATAATACATTCTCAGCAGATTTTTTTCTGCCCTGCCACCGTGACATATAAATCTTTTATGAGCAATTGGTTCATTACAGTCTTTTTGTCAACCATTATAGAAAATCTGAATTGGTTTTAATTTTAATGGGCCATTAAATGGCTATGGGACTTCAGAGGGTTAATGTAAATCATCCCTAAGGTAATGGTAATGTTAATCTGCTTGACATGTTTGTGTTTTTTTCTTAACTATTTTCCAAATTGTTATTTTTTTGTACATTATAAATTCAATGGGAATTTTCCCTTTAGAAAATGTCAATACAGAAACTATATTCACAAGTTTAGTTTACAACATAGGCAGCCAAAGCTTTTTACAAATGTGGAGGCAAAGTTTGCTCTCTGCTATTTTTAGTGTCCCCCTCTAAACACAATTCGTGAGCTATTAGTGAAAATAATTAAATCCTACCTAAATCGCTGCAAGATCTTCAAAAAATGCAGCTCAAATGCAGCTAAAGCATGAAAAAAATCACTAGGCTCACTTTTGTGTTCCAACTTTATTCTGCCATTTTAGATCAGTATTGTTATGAAATAAGAAAATAAAAACTTTGTTTCACGCTTTGGCCGCAATTGAGCTGCATTCTCATTGATTTGAAGCGCCAAAAGCACTCTTTAAACAGCAGTATTTTGAAGCTTTTGTGAAATGAAACGGCATTTTGCTGACTGCTCCAAGGGCTATTACAAAACCTACTGGTTTCACACACCAAAGGAGGAGGATATCAGCTGCAGAGCAGTGAAGAAAATGGCATTCCACAACTAACCAAGGCCACTTGGATTTTAGTCGTATAGAAAACCAGCTGAGAACCCTGTCGGATTTGATTCATGCAGCTAATAGGAATGTTTCATCATTGAGTGACAATACGGTCACAAAAGTCACCACTTCAATTGATGTCTTTAAATTAAATATTTCACAGATTCACTTAAATGTACCAAAATACTTACTGTGTCTATAATTAACTGAAATAAACTCCTCAGCCATGTTGAGTTAATCAAGACGCATCACGACAAGCTTCTCTCAGCTGCAACTCTGGATATTGCAATGGTAAAGAACAATTGCGAGTGAGAGTGAAGAAATTTCGGGGACCAAAACTTCTAATGATGGGACAGCCTTAAGCAATAGAACCAAAAGAAGAGGGCTTTACCAGAAAACTGATTTGCACTCCAGATACCTCCTACTAAGTGAACATAGTTTGTTTTTATCTATCTTTAAAAAAAAAAAATGTAAAAGAATTTAAGAACAGCACCATTAACTTATTTTTTTTTATTTGATTTAAGTGCATGTTTGTGGATTTTGGTAAATTTAAGTTACCATTAGTTGCAACAAATTATTAGCGAAAGTAAAAAAAAGAAAACAAAAAGGTTTTAGTAATTAAAAATGTCTAGTAAACTTCATGTGTTAGTTGTGATCATGCTGTTTGTTCAGTAACAGTTCTTGTGTTCAGAAAGTTTATTCAAAGTAATCAGTCAATGTCGAGGTGTTTGATTTCCACAGCTGGAGACTAATTGCTATTCCTTGTGTCCTTACTGTATTGCCACTGATTAACACAGCATCCTTACCAGATGTAAAAAAACGTGATCACATCACCTCCACGTCTTACCCAGCTGCACTGGCTACCTGTAAAGTTCAGGATTATTTTCAAAACTCACATACTCACCTACAATGCCCTTCATCACACAGGTCCTAAGTACCTCCTCAACCTGCTGACCTGCTATGTCCTTTCCTGCAAGCTGAGGTCTTCCGACTCTGGCCCGCTTGTTATCCCCAAGCAAAAGTGCACCACACTTGGACAACACTCATTTAGCTTCATGGCTCCGACTCTTTGGAACTCTGTCCCAGCTTTGGTGTGTGATGCTCCCACTATCGCTTGCATTAAATCAACTCTCAAGACCCACCTGTTCTCGTTTGCTTTCCATGCTCTTTAAGCCTGATATCTACTATTAGCTATATGTTGCTGCTACTATTTCAAGTATTATGTTACTATCATCTATTATGCACCTTCCACTATTCAGTGTACTATTTCATGTATTATACACTTTCCACTGTATTCAGTGTACTATTTCATGTATTATGCACTTTCCACTGTATTCAGTGTACTACTGTATTCATGTACTATTTCATGTACTTGCACTTTCCACTGTATTTAGTGTACTATTTCATGTATTATGCACTTTCCACTGTATTCAGTGTACTATTTCATGTATTATGCACTTTCCACTGTATTCAGTGTACTATTTCATGTATTATGCTACTATCATGTATTATGTACTTTCCCCTGTATATAATGTATTATGTATTTTTTTTTTTTTTAAATATAAATGTAAGACATATAGTACATAATATGTACAGTTCATGATGGGATTTTCTTGTTGTTAGTGCATCTTGTAAAGTGCTTTGGGATGATGGTCCACTATGAAAGGTGCTATATAAAATAAAGATTGATTGATTGGTTGACTGATCGGGAGTGACTAGAATGCAGATTTTCTTTCATCAGCAGAAAAAGGTTTACGCATTTTTCATGTTAAAGGAAATCTCCGATCCTCTTACTTGCTTTAAAGAGAGACCTCCCTGCCCCATGGTTTAGGTATAAGTTGGTTTAGCAGTTTCCCTGACTGTGAAGCTGACAAGCATGAATTAAGCAGGCCTAGTGGTTGACTCACCTGTGAGCTCCATGTGAAGATAACTAAAGGCCATATGAAAGACTTTGTGTTTCTTTTCAACCCCCTAAGCAGCAAGTCAAGCTGAAAATTAGTCTACCATACATTCCTTGCAATGAATGATAGAACAGCAAAATAAATCTCTCAACCTCGTCTTTCAGCATATACAGTATTTATTCAATGAAACGCACCACATTAGGTAAACTGCATGATGTTTGGGTTTAGAAATGCATCTACTCATTTGATTTGGATCTGTTGATTAGTTTGTTTGTGAACCTATTATAAATTATCTCTGTGTTCCCCAGTGTGTGAGTGAAAGAGAGAGTGACATTTCTTAACGCTACAAGGAGTACTATTCAGCACAGCTGTTGGTTTACAGTGGAGGGAAATATCTGCAATGTTAAGTAGCTTATTCTTTCAGTTCAGCTCTTCAAACAAATTAAATGTCATAGTTCTAGAAACTTTCAGTGAAAAGCAAATGTATTTGGTAAATATGAAGTGGTTGCAACTACATTTACTACAACCACAATTATCATGAGTTCAAGAGGTGTAATGACCCTGGGCCCAAGACACAGGGGGCCCAAAAAATACAAAGCCGATTTTGAAGTGCTCAGACACCACGTTGTTGCTAATGCGGTAATAATAACGTATAATTTAACATGGCTTAAAAACAAGAAAGTGAGTGGCCCAGTCAAAGCCCAAACTTGAATCCGATTGAGAATCTGTGGCAAGACTTGAAGATTGCTGTCCACCAACGATCCCCATCCAACTTAACAGAGCTTGAACAATTTTGCCAAGAATATTACATGATCCAGATGTGCAAACTTGGTAGAGACTTACCCCAAAAGATTCACAGCTGTAATTGCTGCCAAAGGTTCTACGAAGTATTGACTCATGGGGGTGAATACTTATCTTACCAAGACATTTCAGATTTTTTATTTTTCAGTAACTGTTGTTTCACAATAAAAATGGCCTCTTCAAAGTGCTGAGTAGGTTGTGTAAATCAAAGGGGAAAAAAAAAATCAAATTTAAATGCATCAACAAACTGTGAAAAGTGTCGAAGGGGAGTGAATACTTACCATAGGCACTATATATATATATATATATATATATATATATATATATATATATATATATATATATATATATATATATATAAGCTCTGGAAAAAATTAAGAGACCGCTGCAAAATTATCAGTTTCTCTGGTTTTACTATATATAGGTATGTGTTTGGGTAAAATGAACATTTTTGTTTTATTCTATAAACTACTGACAACATTTCTCCCAAATTCCAAATAAAAATATTGTCATTTAGAGCATTTATTTGCAGAAAATGACAACTGGTCAAAATAACAAAAAAGATGCAGTGTTGTCAGACCTCAAATAATGCAAAGAAAATAAGTTCAGATTCATTTTTAAACAACACAATACTAATGTTTTAACTTAGGAAGAGTTCAGAAATCAATATTTGGTGGAATAACCCTGATTTTCAAGTACAGCTTTCATGCATCTTGGCATGCTCTCCACCATTCTTTCACATTGATGTTGGGTGACTTTATGCCACTCCTGGCGCAAAAATTCAAGCAGCTCGGCTTTGTTTGATGGCTTGTAACCATCAATCTTCCTCTTGATCACATTACAGAGGTTTTCAATGGGGTTCAGGTCTGGAGATTGGGCTGGCCATGACAGAGTCTTGATCTGGTGGTCCTCCATCCACACCTTGATTGACCTGGCTGTGTGGCATGGAGCATTGTCCTGCTGGAAAAAACAATCCTCAGAGTTGGGGAACATTGTCAGAGCAGAAGGAAAAAAGTTTTCTTCCAGGACAACCTTGTACTTGGCTTGATTCATGCGTCCTTCACAAAGACAAATCTGCCCGATTCCAGCCTTGCTGAAGCACCCTCAGATTATCACCGATCCTCCACCACATTTCACAGTGGGTGCAAGACACTGTGGCTTGTAGGCCTCTCCAGGTCTCTGTCTAACCATTAGACGACCAGGTGTTGGGCAAAGCTGAAAATTGGACTCATCAGAGAAGATGACCTTACTCCAGTCCTCTATGGTCCAATCCTTATGGTCTTTTGCAAACCTCAGCCTGGCTCTTCTTTGCTTCTCATTGATGAAGGGATTTTTTCTAGCTTTGCATGACTTCAGCGCTGCCCCTAGGAGCCTGTTTCGAACCATCATCACTGTGCAATTCACCCCAGCTGCCGTTTGCCATTCTTTTTGTAGGTCACTTGATGTCATCCTATGGTTGCTGAGTGACATTCGAATGAGTTGGCGGTCATCCCGGTCAGTGGAAAATCATTTTCGCCCTCTGCCGGTCTGTAGCTTTGTTGTCCCCAATGTGTGCTACTTGACCTTGTTCTTATGAACCGCCGTCTTTGAAATTTTAAGGATGGAAGCAACCCGACGTTCACTGTATCCCTCTGGCAGTAAGGCCAGAATAGAACCCTTCTTTTCCTCACTCAAAACTTTCCCTTTCAACTCTTTGGGCATGGTCAATAGTTATTTACACAGCCCTCGATATATAGCGGATTTGTATTGGACCCTGACACCCGCGATATATCGAGTGGGTGCTGTATGTCATATACATTGATTTAATACAAACAACATAGAAATACTGTATATAATTCATGTTAGTATTGTACTTTGTAACACACTATCAAAAATTTATTTTTTTATTAACTGGTAACATGTACCGGTAAGTAATTTATATTAAAAGTAAAAAAGAAACTTGGTCAAATCACGTCAAAGTGTACTCTCTCACCGGGGGTGCACAGTAGCAATCACAAATTCCAAGTATCTGGCACATCATGAATTGTACCTTTCTAATTCCCGTGACTGCAGGGAAGAAGTACGATCTGCGGTTGCTAATACATTACATTTTGCCATGGAAGATACCGTTTTTGCATTAGCCGCCATGATTGTTTTGACCACCAGTACGTAACCTGCCGGGGTCATGTGACTGCAGCCCCTCACTTGGATTGTTTACACCATGTTGATATGTTCGTTGTCCTCAGCAAATGCTGGGGACAAAGTAAAATGTACAGATCAGTAATAAACAATAGATTTATATTAAGAGAGTGGAGCAACTAATGTATGTCAAAGAAAATATTATAGGAAGGTTGGTGTTTTTTTTTTATGTGTTTCATAAAATCGGATATTAGGGAGTCCGGGCTTGTTAATTCCTACCACTGGTATACAGATGCCAATTCCCGGACTGTCCGGTCAAACCCTAACAGGTGGCATCCCTAACTCAAATCAAATGCTCTGCAACCCCCATAAACAACAACACACATTCTCCCCATTCACTAACGGCATGACCTTCCCGTTCCCCTTACAATACATGCAACATATATAAAGACAAAAGACAAACTGAACAGACAGCAAGTCCTGCAACAAAGCAATTGTCTGGTCGTTACAATATATTTTTTAAAATTTGAAAGTAAAAGTATATGAATGACAACCTTTATGTACAAGGTATATTTCTATGTTGACAAAACAAGCTAACTGTATTTAAATTAAAATCAGATGTCCTGTAATATACATATGTGGGGATTAAAGCTCCCTGGGGTATTAAAAAAAGTTTAGATTTTTGTTGCCTGTGATGCGTACGAATTTATCCATTTTAAAATATCTAAAAATCGTTTCATATAATTGATATATACGTTAAAATAAATGCATTCCCCAGTATATTTTCATGTTGCCAAAATAACTTCATTATCATTAAACTCGTATGTCCTGCATGGATATATGCATGGCCAAAAGTGCCTGAGCTCTTGTGGCAAAGTGCCCGCCCCTGTGTGTATTTTCTGTTATATGTTGTGTGTTAATGTTGGTGTATAGTCATTGGTTCACGGGATATAAACAGGTCTGTATAACACGAGTGTTTAAAATGTATATTTGTATTTAGGTACGAGGATTACACAGCACTTCTCGTGCAAGTAAAACGTAATAATATGTGAGCACAGGGAATTGCACTTTATTAATTCACACGCAGTTGTACCGAGACTACAACAGAATGATTGATTAGCAATCGAGTCTCGGTACAGCTGCATAAAAGCTGCATGTTTTCACTCACTCGGGGTTGTGTGTTCGGTGAGTGGAGAACGGGATTGGAGACAGAGGTATTATTATTATTATTATTATTGTTTGTTATTGTTTATAATAATAATAATAATAATAATAATAATAATAATAATAATAATAATAATAATAATAATAATAATAATAATAGTCGTAGTTAAATATATGCACACCGTGTTTTGTTTAGTCCGTTTTGTTTGTCTGTTTATTTTGGCGAATGTGCCATGTCCTGTTTTTGTCTGTTACAATCATTTATTTTCTATCTGTCTGTTCACTCATTAAATGCTGAGCGAGACCATTCGCTCAGCTCCACCAAACTCCACCTCTCTCTCTTCTTGTTTATTTCCTAGCTCTAGTCTGACACCACCCACTCCGGCTGTCTTTGTGACAGGTCTGCAAAAACATATGTTGGAAGAAAAAGAAGGAGAAAAACATTTTTACTCTATGGCAGTGTGGCAGGCTGGCGAGTGGATAGAGGCCCAGAGACAGACTGCAGTTCAAAAAAATACCTATTTTATTATAAATAAACAAAAATAAAGTGCACAAGGGCAAAATAACAGATACTCAAACACAAATAAAGCAAAAACAAAACTCACAAAAATAAAGTTTCCAGGCTGGGCAATGCCTTCACTGGACTGCGGCCCGGCTCCCTCTGGTGGCGGAGGCGGCCCCTCCCTCTCGGGCTCTGAGAGCAGTGGCGGCTCCTCCCTCTCGGGCTCTGAGAGCGGCAGCAGATCCTCACCCCTCTCGGGCTCTGAGAGCGACGGCAGATCATCCTCCCTCTCTGGCTCTGGGAGCGACGACAGCTCCTCACCCCTCTCTGGCTCTGGGAGCGACGGCAGCTCCTCACCCCTCTCTGGCTCTGGGAGCGACGGCAGCTCCTCCCCCTCTCTGGCTCTGGGAGCGACGGCAGCTCCTCACCCCTCTCTGGCTCTGGGAGCGACGGCAGCTCCTCACCCCTCTCTGGCTCTGGGAGCGACGGCAGCTCCTCACCCCTCTCTGGCTCTGGGACGACGGCAGCTCCTCACCTCTCTCTGGCTCTGGGGACGACGGCAGCTCCTCACCCCTCTCTGGCTCTCGGGAAGGCGGCTCACCCCTCTCTGGCTCTCGGGAAGGCGGCTCACCCCTCTTTATTGGAGTGACCGGGGCATCTCCCATGTCTACCGCCAGGTAATTAACCACCATGAGGGCAACCTCTGGGAAGGAGGCCGGGTGGTGTTGTTCCTCCCACTGTTCCCACCTCTCCCCATCTCGACGCCACAGCGTGTTGATAACTATGGGGAGATCATGGACGAGGTCTGCCTCAGGGTGCATCAACCAGTCCCAGATCTCCTGGGACGGTGGTGAAGGTGGTGGTGCTGGAGGTAGTGGGGTGGCCCCTGATGCCCGGGGTGAACACGGCACCTCTTCCTGGGCCTGGTTGTAGGGGCATCCTGCCCAGTTGTGGCCGTCCTCCTCACACCGGCCACACCAGTTTGCCGGTGGCACGTCTGGGCAGGACCGCCAACGATGGTCCTCCTTCCCGCACCAGGAACACCAAGGGAAGAGGCTGGCCGGGTCCTCCAGCGGTGGCTGCAGCAGCTTACATTTCTTCAGCTGCTGCTTGTCCTGCCTTTTCCATTGTCTGCTCTTCTTTCCCATTTTTTTTTCAAAAAAAAAAAATAAATAAATAAATAAATACTGCTCTGAGCCTCTAGGTGGTGCTATCCCACTTCTGACACCAAATGTGGCAGGCTGGCGAGTGGATAGAGGCCCAGAGACAGACTGCAGTTCAAAAAAATAACTATTTTATTATAAATAAACACAAAATAAAGTGCACAAGGGCAAAATAACAGATACTCAAACACAAATAAAGCAAAAACAAAACTCACAAAAATAAAGTTTCCAGGCTGGGCAATGCCTTCACTGGATTTAGAAAATTCAAAAACCACAAAACAAACACCAACCTGCTTCCTCAGCTCCCTCTCCCCAAATGAGAAGCAGAGGCCTCCTTTTATATCAGGTGGCTGGGCGCTGATTGATCGTTAATCAACCTAATCAACTAATCAACCCCAGCCACCTGAACATAATAAACCCAGGCAGGTAGGGGAAGTTAACCCCATCACTGCCAATTTAAAAAGGGCAGAGCTTTGCTCTGCCACAGGCAGGTATTGACTTTTTTTTCTACATTTCACCTAAGAGTGTTTACAAATTAAAAAGCAAATGGTGCTTTGGCTGATTTACTTTTGCTGCACCACAAAATCACGTAAACTATCCTTTTTGTATAGAGAGTCTGGAATTTCTCGCGCTATTGTCCTGCCTATTGGTCAATGTCAATGAGTTCTTTCTATAACAGCTGCCGATAGGCCCTCTTCCCTCGGTGACCCCCTCATCCTGCCTCCTCAGGGTACTTAATCAGGGAAGACTCCTCTCTTTTTGTGACAAAACAGTGATGTCGAACCGATGCGACCTCGCGGTTGGTGGCCATCTTCTCTTTCAGGGAACCAGGTTTACAGTAGGTAAACTAACGTTCCCTTTCAATTCGAAGATGGCCACCAAAACATTGTTATTGGAAACGTGTACCAGAGCAGTCGCGAGGGAGAAAAGAACGGCAGCATATGAGGGATGCCAAGTCCTGCCTGACCAAGGTCAGCGGTGTGAGCTTGCAATCTAGAAGACCCTAGTGCCCACAGAGGGCAATGAGGGATCGATCACATTCAGGTGATGGAATCTGGAAAAAGTATGCAGGGTAGCACACCTCTCTTGGAATGTATGGCTACCCGTCTAGGTGGGGGTAAGCCATCACCGTCATTGTGTCCGCAATCCAATGCGACCCTCGCTGCTTCGAAAGGGGCTGTCACAGGGTCCGTGTTCCATGGCAGACAAACAGCTGGTCAGATTGAAGCAGCGCTCTCGTCTTATCCACATAACATCTCATTTCATATCAGGTTCAACTTCTTATCCTCCTCTGTAGCAAACGGTGGAGGATGAAAGGACTCCAGTTCCACAGACTGATTCATGTGGAAGGCTGTAACCACCTTGGGGAGAAAAGCAGGGTTTGCACGCAGTGACACTCTGCTACCATCATCCCAAATACTCATGCAGGAACAATGCACAGACAGCGCTGCAGCTCAATAACCCACTATGTGGAGGTGATAGCCAGGAGGAAGACTCCAGTACAATTTCAAGGCTCCATTTAGGGAGAGTAGCCCTCCTAGGAGGGTGCAATCGCCATGCATCTCGGAGAAACCGGGTAGCCAGAAAATGCGCGCCAGGGGACATTGAGTCAACGGGGGCATGGCAAGCAGAAAGAAATAGCTGCTAGGTATACCTTCAGTGTGGCAGGTGATCTACCAGCCTCAAGCAGATCTTGCAAACATTACAAGATGATAGGCATGGGACAGGAGATTGGATCATGACTGTTAGTACGGCACCAATCTTGAAAATATTTCCACTTATAGGCATACAGTGACCTAGTGGATGCGCCCTAGCATTCTGCAATGTACCCACAACTGCGTTTGACAGCCCTAAGGCTGATCAGCGTTCACTTTCAGGGACCAGACCCACAACTGGAGCCTGTCTGGCTCCGGGTGCCAAAGTGTTCCCCTCGCCTGGCTGAGGAGATCTTGGCGAAGCGGGATCTCCCAGGGTTCAAAAGCTAGCACAGGGGTGAAAACCAGATTCTCCTGGGCCACCTTGGGGCCACTTGGAGAACTGATGCCTTCTTTGACCTGACTTTTTTGAGAAAGGCCGGGAGTAATGGAAGAGGCGTGGCCTAGGTCGTTGACGCCGAGTGGACTGCCGTAGTGGTGGAGGGAGTACCACAGTGGGCAGTGTGTCATCTCCACCGAGGTGAAGAGATCGACCTGCGCCTTCCTGAACTGTTCCCAAATGCACTCCACCACCTGAGGGTGGAGCCACCACTCCAATGGAATGCGGGCTCTCCCTCGAGAGGAGGTCCGTTGCCCGATTCTCCACGTCTGGAACATGCATCGCCCAAAGGGACAGTAGGTTCTGTTGAGCCCAAATCAGAAGCCTGAAGGCTAGGCGATGCAACCCCAGGGACCAAAGACCACCCTGGTGGTTGACATTCTCCACCACTGATGTATTGTCCATGCGGATCTGCACATGTCTGTTCTGCACCATGGGTAGGAAGTGCTGGAGGGCAAGGAACACTGCCTGCAGCTCCAGCATATTGTTATGCAGGGACGTCCAACGGCCCAACAGCCGTGTGGGCTACCACTCCCTCCTGCGATTGGGATCAGATCAACCAGTCATCGAGGTAATTCATCACTCTGACTCCTTGTAGCTGCAAGGGGGCGAAGGCAGAGTCTACGTACTTTGAAAATGTACGGGGAGCTAGGGAGAGGCCGAACAGCAGCAAGGAAAATTCGTACATGATGCCCTGAAAGGCAAAACAGAGATATTTCCTGTGCTGTGGACGAATGGAAACGTGAAAATACGTGTCAAATAAATCCACCATGGTAAACCAGTCGCCCGGCCGGACAGACTGGTGTATGTGACATGGAATCAGGCTCAATGCAACACAGAGAGGTATTACCATACCAATCTTGAGAAGCGTAAAGAGAGCGAGTCTCCCCTGCATGATGGTTAAGTACCCCCAGAAGTGGGATCAAGGGGGTCACCGAGGGGAGAGGGCTTATCGGCAGCTTTGATAGAAAGAGCTCAGTGACACCTACCAATAGGCAGGAGTGTATCCCATAACAATGTTTTGGTGGCCATCTACGAATTAGATGGCCACCAAAGGGAACTACTAATTGCTCCAGTGCCACTGGCATGGGCACGGGCACGAATACAGATAATGGCTCTGTGTGCCCCTAGTGCATACACATTTAAACAACACATTTGTTTTGACTATTAGGTAACCTTTTCAGCTGATTTCTACAATGCATCTACATTTAAAAACTGTAATTAAATATACAAAGGAGAGAATCAGTTTTATGTATGGCCTTAGTATTACTGCAATTGAAATGGCACATTTCATTCCTATTTAGCTGGCCCACATGCCTGTCTGTCTGTCACACACTACATGGTGAGCAGGATGACTGCATTGGTTTTGCACTAATATCCTGCAAACGTTTATTTTGTTTTACACTGCTAGCCTCCTATAGTTTCCTAAGTCTCAGAATGCATCTCACTATAAAATTGCACTTTATTACAGGATTTTTTACTTCTCAGCTGTCTGTATGTGCCTGCACTGTTTTTGTATGTTTAAAAACTTTTGGAAGGGGTTTATGACCTCATGCAAAGGGGTAGAAATCCAAAAGTACTGAAGCCTTTATGTATCACCAGAAGAAACATGGCACCATTTTCAAGCACTGCTTGTGTACAAACGAAGATTCATATTAGAAAATGTTGATTGTTGCTCCAAGTGTGTTGTTACTTCAAGAACTACCTAAGCTCATATTGTGACTAGAGTTGATTTTTTTTTTTTTTTTTAAACTTCAGTATTTTAACTGTAACCGAAAACATGAAAGTTTATTATGGCATTCTACAATAAAATGTGACATGCTAGTTAAAATTCTGTTCACGAGAATGTCCTTTTATTTGTTATATTTTATTAGCATGACACATAATTGTTATTATTTTTAACATACTTAAAGGTAATATGTTTAAATCAGAGATGTTTGTTAAACCTATTATTACAAGTATATGTGCATTTTTGTACTGCTTTATTGACTATTCAACTGCCATTTTGGGGTAAACATTTATTTCTTTGAAGTTGATTTCTGATGCCAGACATTGTCGTGACATTACCAAAATAACTTATAAATACTCAAAATGCCTTATGCTACCAATATCATACATTAGTTTTGCAATCAGAGTCTGGTAAATATGAAAATTAGACATGCCAAAAAAACACTTGCTAAATCCAAGATACCCAACTTAATGCTCATAATAACTCCATACTCCCTTTCGATATATATATATATATATATATATATATATATATATATATATATATATATATATATATATATATATAATTGCCATTACATGAGAGATGTTAAAACTTCATGCTGATATTGGACTCAGCTCTCGCCAAGATAAGCACTAACTAAGACATAGTTTATTTTACTGTAAACTAATGTGACCCATCTGCATTTCCTTCCATCTGATGATGTAGCTATCCTTCTGCCTAGTGTTGATGGCTGAAGTGTAATGCTGGCTCCAGGGATCAGCCTATTTTGCCTCCCTGGCGCATCAGCACACACAACAGCTGCAATGCTGGCTCCAAGGATTAACCACAGTAGAGGTTAATACTATGTCGCACAGTTTATGTGGTGTTGCTATCTTTTTCACTTCTCAGCTCTCATATATGAATTATGTTACAAACCAGACCGTTTCATTTTAAACGTTTAATTGTTAGAAAAGGCAGGCACCACTAAGCTTTTGTTTTCCAGCTGGTTAAGGTAAAGAAGGACCTGTTTCATATAATAAACTGACCATATAAAAAAAGCAAGCTACACTAACAGGATAAGCAAAAACACAAAAAATAAACAGTTTAATTTTTTTTAGCACACATAAATCATTTAATCAGATTAATGCAATGTTAGCCTACCTGAGGGGGTTACGTAATTAGCAGATTATTGATGTTTGTGTGCAAGTTATCTAGCAGAGCACCTGGAGGAATGCCTCTTGTAGTGTGAGCTGGAGCTGTGCGATATGAATATTCCTGTCATGGAAAGAGTAAATAGAATCAACCCTGCCATTTTGTAGGCTACATTAATCCAGAGATTTTGTATTAAATATTAAAAGCGCAGGAGTGTTATTTGTTATAATGCTGATAAAGAGAGTTTTAGCTGCTAGTACCCTCGCTAATCTCCTTTTTGTGTGAGATTAAAAAAAACAAAACTTTTGTTTCATGATTTATTTAAGTACCCTATCATCACACTTTCTCTTGGGCACTGCTTTGGATAAACTGCATCAAAATAACACCTTTATTTTTCTTTGTCTCCCAATTGCAAAAGCCCACTTATCAGAAACTGTCAAAACTTGCTATATATTTAATGAATGAATTAATAAATTAATTAATTAATAGATAACAACCTTTTATTTTTACTTCATTCTCAGTTATACAGCTAAACAACAGGCTGCATAGCAATATTTATTGATAATATATTATATTAACAGAACTTGCTTGGAACTTCTTGCAACCAGTGGACATGATGATCAGATATAATTATTTGACAGTTTCCATGGGTACTGTTCTATTACCATTTTACATTTAGGTACTTAAACATACCATGATATTAATCATTTTAGTCAAGTGAATTGATTTTATTTATTTTAAAAGGTTTTGCTAGTTCTAAACTGGAAAGAATGAATTTCAGGCCTTCAAGAAAAGACATTTATTCCAGCTGAAATCACTAAATCAATTCTAAAAGCGACAGTAGTTTGAATTGATGGTTTACAAGAAATAACATGATAGCATGAAGCTGCAGACAAAATCAAAGTGGAAGAAATAAAATGGCCCAGCGGGTGGGACAATGAATGATGAAGCAGAAAAAAATTATTATGATTAACCCAGGAAAACAGACCCAGATAAAATGATGTTATTTAATGGACATACAAACTTATACGTCAAATATATATATCTATATATATCTATATATATATATATATATATATATATATATATATATATATATATATATATATATACACACACACACACACACACACACACACACACACAGTGGCTTGCAAAAGTATTCAGACCCCTGACCAATTCTCTCAAATTACTGAATTAAAAATGGTACATTGAAATTTCGATCTGTTCGATATTTTATTTTAAAACACTGAAACTCAGAATCAATTATTGTAAGGTGACATTGGTTTTATGTTGGGAAATATTTTTAAGAAAAATTAAAAACTGAAATATCTTGCTTGCATAAGTATTCAACCCCTGTGCTGTGGAAGCTCCCAGTTTGCACCGATGAAAGAAATTGCCCAAACGAGGACACAATTACCTTACCATTGGCCTCCACCTGTGAACCATTAAAGTTGCTGTCACATTTTCTGGATAAAAACCACACTGTTGAAGGATCATTGGTAAGGCTGTGAATCTGAAGGAAAATGAAGACCAAAGAGCATTCTACAGAAGTTAGAGATAAAGTAATACAAATGCATAGATTAGGGAAAGGGTACAAAATAATATCCAAGTGTTTGGATATCCCAGTGGGCACAGTTGGATCAATAATCAGGAAGTGGAAGCTGCATCACACCACCCAGGTACTGCCAAGAAAAGGCTGTCCCTCAAAACTCAATGCTCAAACAAGAAGGAGACTTGTGAGAGAAGCCACAGAGAGGCCAACAATCACTTTGAAGGAGCTACAGAGTTCAGTGGCTGGGAGTGGAGTAATGGTGCACCAGTCAACCATATAAAGAGCTCTGCATAACACTGGTCTGTATGGGAGGGTGACAAGAAAGAAGCCGTTACTCAAAGTACCATCTGAAAGCACGTCTGGAGTTTGCCAGAAAGCATGAGAGTGACCCAGCTGCAATGTGGGAAAAGGTTTTGTGGTCAGATGAGACCAAGATAGAGCTTTTTGGCCAAAACTCAAAGCGCTATGTGTGGTGCAAACCTAACACTGCCCATGCCTCAAGACACACCATCCCTACAGTGAGGTATGGTGGTGGCAGCATCATGCTGTGGGGATGCTTCTCATCAGCAGGGACTGGGCATCTTGTTACAATTGAAGGAAGAATGGATGGAGCAAAATACGGGAAAATACTGCAAGAGAATCTGCTTCAGTCCACTAAAAAACTGAATGGTGAATGTTCTACAGTGGCCCCGTCAAAGTCCTGATCGCAATCCCATTGAGAATCTGTAGCACTATTAGAAAATTGCAGTCCACAAGCGTCGTCCAACCAACCTGAACAACCTGGAGCAAATCTGCCAAGAAGAATGGGTCAAAATCACTCAGACACTGTGTGAAAAGCTGGTACATACTTACCCCAAAAGACTTAAAGCTGTTATTGCAGCGAAAGGTGGCTGTACCAAATATTAATGTGTGGGGGTTGAATACTTATGCAAGCAAGATATTTCCGTTTTTTATTTTTCTTAAAAATATTTCCCAACATAAAACCAATGTCACCTTACAATAAATGATTTTGAGTTTAAGTGTTTTAAAATAAAATATCGAACAGAATGAAATTTCAGTGTATCATTTATAATTCAGTAATATGAGAGAATTGGTCAGGGGTCTGAATACTTTTGAAAGGTACTGTACTGTATATATATATATATATATATATATATATATATACTCAATACAAACAATGCTGTTCGTCTTACATGGAAATGACCATGTGTTTACACAAAAAGGTTGCGCAAGGTTGATTATCCCAGATCTCTGTCATGCTATAAAATCTTGCTGCCAGCTACAGCTGGTGACCACATGTGCCATTCTCACGGCAACATTTCTGGAGTAACAACACCTTCAGCAAATAAGCGACAGACTGTCAGAAGGCAGAGAATGATATCATTGGCCATTCTTCAGGTAGGAGAGTTAGATATTTAGTTCCTTGGAGACCACAGTAACACACAGTAACACAAGCTATTATGGGTGACATTTCAGTGCACAGTAGACAAACACTGGGTTACACCCATTGCTATGGTCTGATCTTTGACGTCTGTTTGGATTTATACAGCAGTGGAATTGACTGCCCCACTTACTATACTTCTATAGGGATTCTAAGCCAGTATATGAGGTCTCAATCAGTCAATATATGCTTTATTCCTCTGATGTTTTAAAGACTTTAGTTTTTAAACATCAGCAAAGATCAGCCTCCAACCCCTACTCTATGCAACTAATACAAATTTGTACTTTAATAATATATGTCTGTTTTATTTATTATTATTATTATTATTATTATTATTATTATTATTATTATTATTATTATTATAAATAATAATAATAATAATAATAATAATAATAATAATAATAATAACACCGTGTAACAATTTTTTTTTTTTTTGGTTCCTGGGTAGTAAGTGTTATTTCCTAATTGCTTATGCCTCAAAATTATAGAAAATGGCTATTATTCCCCACAAACTTTGTTTTTGTGACCAGGACAGTGATATTTTGAAATGTACCTATTTTCCAGAACATTCCAGATAGATTCATTGCTGAGTAAACTTGGAGTAACTTCTAGAACTTTCTAGAACTTTCCAGTAATATAAATAGTAGTATAAATACAGGGGCCTTAAGACACACCATCCCTACAGTGAGGTATGGTGGTGGCAGCATCATGCTGTTGGGATGCTTCTCATCAGCAGGGTCTGGGCATCTTGATACAATTGAAGGAGAATGGATGGAGCAAAATACAGGAAAATGCCGCAAGAGAATCTGCTTTAGTCCACTAAAAAACTGAAGCTTGGCAGGAAATTCACCATTCAGCAGGACAATGATCCCAAGCACAAGGCCAAAGCAACACTGGAATGGCTCAAGAACAAAAAGGTGAATGTCCCACAGTGGCCCAGTCAAAGTCTTGATCTCAATCCCATTGAGAATCTGTGGCACGATTTGAAAATTGTGGTCCACAAGCGTCGTCCAACCAACCTGAACAACCTGGAGCAAATCTGCCAAGAAGAATGGGTCAAAATCACTCTGACACTGCGTGCTTAGCTGGTACATGCTTACCCCAAAAGACTTAAAGCTGTTATTGCAGCGAAAGGTGGCTCTACTAAATATTAATGTGTGGGGGTTGAATACAAGCAAGATATTTCAGTTTTTTTTTTTTTTTTTTTTTAATATTTCCCAACATAAAACCAACGTCACCTTACAATAATTGATTCTGAGTTTCAGTGTTTAAAAATAAAATGTCAAACAGAACGAAATTTCAATGTACCATTTGTAATTCAGTAATATGAGAGAATTGGTCAGGGGTCTGAATACTTTTGCAAGCCACTGTATATATATATATATATATATATATATATATATATATATGGTGAATATATGGTGAAGGATTTTAGTCCTTCAGGTTCTTTTGCAGCACTTTAATGACCCAGCCACACACAATACTTGATTTTTCAAAGCACGGTTGTGCTATTTTTATTTTTACAGAAAAATAAAACAAACAAAAACAAAACCTAATTCCGTATGGAGTACTAAACTGAACTCTTTCACCGGAACCATAACCTGTCAAATCGGACAGCTACTCTACTTACTGATTAAAACAAAACCACACTTTCCATTCACAAATGCATAATGCACAAAAAGGATTTACAGAGTTCCTTTTTCTTTCCTTTAACGACACAGAGTTGTGCTCTTCACATTACAGCAGCCTAGAACATACTGGCTGCTGTCTTTAAATACCCTGCACCTGAATCTAATTTACAATGATAGCCAGGTGCAGGGGATAATGCTGCCCTCAAGCCCCAAAATGTAAATTTTCACCCTTTTCTGTGGATGGGCTTGAGGGTGGGTTGTTTCTTCGTCCGGCGCTCACATGTCCGCACCGTGCACCGGAAACCAGGGACCCAAACGGGATGACAAGGGTGACTGGAGCGATGACCGGAGAACATGAGGATACAACAGTGGACAGAAGTCTGCAAATGGGGACTGGCGGAACGATGTCTGATCACCCAGTGGGAGCCAAGCAGCGACCAGGGGGAGCACCAGCGATGCCTGCGAGCAACACAGCGTCGTCTTGGTGATCTGAATGAGTGGAGTAGGGAACAAGTTGAAGAACTGTGGCCAATGGGGTAGACTCTTGGGCTCCAGGTCTAGTGGCAGGAAGTCCAGGGACCGCACCCATCAGCGCTGGACTGGTTTGTAGAGCTAGCGTTTGGGGCTATGGTGTCATCAGGTCCTGGGCCAGCTCTTCCCGCTTTGCTATCTGTGGTAGCACCTCTTCTGCCACCGGCTCTGGTTCCACTACCAGTGTTGCCCCAACCTCTCTAGAGCTCGCCGTGACTCACGTAGAATGAGCTGAGGCTGTGCTCGAGGAAGGGGAACATGACCGGGCCTCTGAGAGCAAGTGGAGGCAGCAGAAGAGGCAGTCTGACCCCACACCACCCAGAGTCTGCATGGCCCAAGCAAAAGAAGCGGAAGCCCTGGACAGCATTATCGACCCACCCACCACTGTGCTGGGGCTGCAGACAGCCCGGCCATCTACGGCGCCACTGCCCAGCTACCGCAACACCTGACACAGCAACAGCAGGGAAACTCCAAGGGGCCCATGTAGATGGGACAACGCTGGCCCCCAACACAGTCCCTTTCAGCACTTGCCACCAGGACTTCTGTTGCATCCCTGTCTGGAATGAGGGGGTCCCGTGCGCTGCTCCAGTAGACACTGGCTCAACTGTGACTCTTGTCCACCCTGACGTTGTGCACTGTAACTGAGAGCTATAGTCAATGCAAGGGAAGGGCAACCTTGCTATTGAAGTTGACTGGACGGACAGTACTCCACTCCATCTGGGTAACAGCTGTACAGGACCCCTGAATTCTGGGCCTGGACTTCCTGTGCTACACAGGCAGGCAACTAGACCTCAAGACCAGGATATTGCACATACAAGGGGCCCAGCTTTGGCTTTAGCCAACCCGAGGGGGCCAGCTTTCCCACTGGGATCATTGTAGAAGTCGGGATCCCTCTGCTCGACAGCTTCAGGCTTTGCCGTGGGCACAATGACCCGCTACAACGAGACCCTTAGCCCTCCCCCAGACTCCACCACAACCCAGGCCACCAGCCCCATCATGCACTAGGGGATCTTCAACCGATGCCACTGCAATCCCCTGTCTGCCACCGAGGGATATCAGCCTTCCCTCGGGTGCTACGCACTGGTTCAGCCCCATAATGCGCCAGCATCGCCAAGGACAATGCAGCATTTCAAGGGGCCCAACGCCACAAGGAGCTTCAGCCTGCACCAGCAGTGGCTGAAAATGGCATCCTCCCACTCCTGCCCTCAAACAACAAGAACATCGGAATGGAGCCGCTGGACATTTTATTTAAATTATGTCAACAAAAGTCTTTTTTCTTGAGACAGTGAAACAAATTTAAGCACAATTCCACTTTAGTTTTCCCTATACAGCCCTCTCGAATTAAATGAACTGAAGCACTGATTCTGTACCCTTCCTCCCCAATCCAATTAGCTGCCAGTGTCATAGAATGCAGAGCTAGGCGTGGTTCAAATGAGAGACCAATTCTCATTGATTTCAAACGCTTGTTTTCATTGAATATTGCCTAATATTAGTAAAAATGAAAGATATTATTTAGACATTACTAATATTACGAAGAAGACCATTATTCGTGCATATCCAAATACAAATTAGTAGGAACACCCCTAATTATATATATTCAGTTTTAGTTTTATTGTTCTATCTGTTTGGTTTTGAGATACACCTGAATGAAAGGTGCTATATAAATAAACTTTGATTTGATTTGAATAAAAAGTAGGCAGAACAGAAAGTAATAACTACTGTATTAATTTGATTTTCACTTTATCTGTTTTGTATTTTGGTGTTTTTATAATCTGTTGATGTCTAAAAAGTACATTAATAATGCTCACTAAATAATGCTAATAAAGTTCACACTGAAATCATGGCAACTAATAAATTAATAGCCAAGTAATCAGACAAAAAATAACACGAAACACTGACACATGCGCATATCTCAAAATAATGCAGAATTCGGCAGGGTACAAAATTCTGCACGACACAGGGAAATTAAAGAAGTTGTAACAAATACTCAGTTACAAAAATGGGAGAATAATTTATAGAACATTGTAGACTGACTACGCCACTGGGAATTGCACCCCAGAAATAAATTAATATATATATATATATATATATATATATATATATATATATATATAATATAGGGAGGGTTAGTACGAGGTTCTTTTATTTGGGCCAAAGGAGAACACACAATACAAATGCCAGGGATTCAAAATAATCATACGTTTATTTAAAACACAATTTTGTTTCAGTTCTCATATATTGTACATTTCTAGTCAGCAGTTTACTTTAAAACTATAACAAATGTGATCACAGTCCTCTAAAACTAGTGCTGTTAGTGTTGTCCTTAGTTACAGTTCTTTTTTCAGTCAAATACTTCAATTCGTTATATTGTTTTAAGTGTTCCATCATTCTCTCAGGCATCAAAATGGTTACATAGTTTAAGCACATTCCTTGTTCGCTATATTTTTCACATACCTCTTTATAGACGTGCATACTGATAAATCCTCTCCTGATCATTTGTTTTTCACCAAACTCCTCAATAATCCGATCCAAGTCATTAATACTATAACATCTCAAAATGCTCTGCAAATGTCTGTGATATTCTTTGAGCCCTGGATGCAGAAGCAGCTACCTCCTTTGTTATGTCCATGTTATCGTTGTAATGCATGGGGCTATGAGAAATGTCCTTTTATTTATTTATTTTTTCGGTCTCACTCAGCCATTGAAAGGTTTTTTTGGCTTTTTCCGGAGAAAAAAATGATTAGAGACCTGTGCTTTACGTCTTTTTGATGATGTCTCACAAGGTCCGATATTGGACAGGAAAGGAAAAATTGTAATGTTGGACCTGATCCGACATAGGACCACAAAGGATTGATAAAGTTACATGATAAATTTCACGTTCATTATGGTAATCGGGCTGTTAATTTCATAATTCACCTTTTCTATAGCCCAAATCACTTCATATGGCCCCTGCCATTTAGCACATAATTTCGATTCTGAGGAGAGAAGCAACAGCATTATCTTGTTTCCTGGTTGAAAGGTTCAAATGAATGCATTTTTATTGTAATGCTACTGTTGCCGATTTGAGATTGTCCTGGGCCAAACGACTGACCAAATCCAGATGATCTCTTAGTAGGAGCACACGCTTCACTACATTTTTGGACAAGCCTTTGTGCGCCTCCCACCCCTCTCTCAACAAATCGAGGATGCCGCGAGGCTGTCGGCTGTACAAGAGCTTCAAGAGTCCAGAGTACTTGGTTCCCATTATTTAGTGCCCTCACAGGTCGGGAGGGAGATTTACCACCAAGACTCACTGTGACATATTGTCAGTCAGAATACAATAATACGATTCTACTACTGCTGGGCTTAAGGGGACCCCCAAGTTGTCTGCCTTTTTTTCTGCCTCCCTGTTTTTTTTGTCCACCAGCCACTACTGATGTAGGCTATATAAAACCATGGAAACAGACCCCTAAACTGGAAAAAATACATCCTGATATTATTAACGTTCATATGTCAGAACATGACTCTTTCCTACACCATTACCCTAAACTGGATGCATGGGCTCCTCCCACTTTGGCGCTGGGTGTTCAGGCTCCTCCCACTTGGGCGTTTATTGCTCGGGCTCCTCCAACTTCAGGTCCGTGTTCCAGTCGGCCGCCAGGTAGCTGTCCTCCTTATGCCCATAGCACAGGCAGAAGGAGCACTATGGCTTTGGACACTCCTCTTCCAGGAGGGGGCAGCTGAGTGGGAAATACCCCCGTTCCCAGCAGATAGGGCACAAACAGGTGGCCTCTACTATGCTGAGGAAGGCATCCCAACTGCTCTCCCTTTTTGCTGCTGCAGCTAGTACTGGCTGCTTCTGGGGACGGCCACTCCTCCCCTTCTTTCTCCTCAGGACTGGCAGATATTCCTCTTCCTGACGTGGGGGGTGGTAGTCAGGGCGACACATGCACGATGTCGCCAACAGCAAAGCACCACTCCTCCCCTTTTAGGCAGGTTATGCAGATGTCCAGCCCTTGTTTCACTTTATTTTCTTGCTGCCTTCCTTTCTTTTCCATTTTTCACAAAAAAAGTGTACCCTCAGTACTTGCTCTGGCCTGGGTCCATGGAGGTGCTAGAATCCCACACTAGACAAGACTATGTGTGACTATGTGTGCTCAGTGATAACATCCCAGACCAGAAAACTGACAGAGACACAGGTACTTGCGAGGTTGAAAGCTCCGGTGTGCTGTTTTATTTAAACAAAATAGTCTCAAACACAAACAGAATAAACAAAACCAAAACATAACTCCTTCCAGGAATGCTAACTTAAACTTTTCAGTTCTAAACTATACCGGACAGCTAAGCTGTTTACCATTCACAAAAAAACAACATTTCAAGTATTGAAGTTTCAAACACTGGCAGTCTTTCCCTGATGGAGCTTCAGGTTCTCTTTTTATAGCATGTGCCTTTTCCCAAAGCACCAATTTTCCCATTTGGGAGCAGCCACATTCTAACATACATTTGACAGGGACAGGAATTAACCCTCTCCCTGACCAACCACCAAAACACATATAAACACCCACACTTTACTTATTGGCAAGGCTCTCACTATGCCACACCGCCATATTTATCATTAATTACAACAAGCACTGTAAAGTGGAGAATAATAGGTTACATTCAAAACAAATATATGGACAATTGGAAAAAACGAGGTTCAGAAGAATTTAAACAAATGGTTTTAAAAGAGCAAGAAAATGAAAATACAAGAAAAGCACTGAAATAAACCTCATAAAGTCATATTTGAATTCAGTGGGAGAAACTAGAGAATTATACCTGAAAAAGACCTGGACAATACCTTTTGAATTTCATCTAATCAGAAAAAAACAAAATGGAAATGACTTTGAACTTCTCACTGAAGCATTCTGAGCAGCACTGACCATTACTTGCGCAGACATAACTCTGAATACAGTTTTTTCCACAGCAGCCCATCACACACACACACATTATACATATATATATATATATATATATATATATATATATATATATATATATATATATATATACACACACACACACACACACACACACACACACACACACACACGTCATACAGAATCATGATATTAGTGAATCCAAAGTAATTCACTTTTCACCTTTGCAGTAAAAGTGAGTGATGAAACAGAATCGTGAGAGAGCAATGTATCACAAAGCAAAGTTTATGGTAACTAAAACTGGCAATCACATGCATGGAAAAGAAGATGAGCATTTTCAGGGTATGCCTCTTTAAATGAGGGTTGTGATTGCATGGTGATACCAAGTCCCGGTTCATATTTGATTGTTGCTAGTGTGTAGGCCTGCCCTCCACAGGCCCCTACATCAACACAGCATAAAGTTATCCTTACTTTCAAGTCCTTGTTGTCTCTGTACAAAATTCAAAGTATTTTTCAACACTACCTCCAAAACCTGGTTTGTGTTGCCTCTTTAGTATGTCAGTTTAGATCTGAGGCATTAATCAAACCAGTTGTCCCAAAGGTCACATCTATCTTTGCCAGACATTCTTTAGAATTTTCTGCAGCAACTAGCTTGAGTGTCCTAAAAAGAAATTGGCTACCTTTGTATCACTTGACACAGTGTGTCACAAACTAAATTTTCATCTGAATGACACGCTGTCACAAAGATGGCTGCTGTGGGTGACATCAGACCAGAAACAGGCACCAACACAGAAGCGTGGAGTTTTGTTGAAGCTGAGCACTTGCTTGCGCTCAGCATTTAATAATTAAACAGAGGCAGAAAATAAACGGTTGCAAGACAAACAAATAACAGGACACGGCACTTTAGCCAAAATAAATATACAAACAAAACGTACTAACACTAAACAGACGAGTGGACAAACAGACAAACACGGTGAGTTAAATTAATTTACTTTACATTTTTACTTTCTCCTCTTCACACCCGTTCTCCACTCACCGAACACACAACCCAGAGCGAGTGAAAACATGCAGCTTTTATACAGCTGTACCGAGACTCGATTGCTAATCAATCATTCAGTTGTAGTCTCGGTACAACTGCGTGTGAATTAATAAAGTGCAATTCCCCGTGCTCACATATTATTACGTTTTACTTGCACGAGAAGTGCTGTGCAATCCTCGTACCTAAATACAAATATACATTTTAAACACTTGTGTTATACAGACCTGTTTATATCCAGTGAATCGATGACTATACACCAACATTAACACACAACATATAACAGAAAATACACACAGGGGCGGGCACTTTGCCACAAGACCTCAGGCACTTTTGGCCATGCATATATCCATACAGGACATACAAGTTTAATGATAATGAAGTTATTTTGGCAACATGAAAATATACTGGGGAATGCATTTATTTTGACATATATATCAATTATATGAAACGATTTATAGATATTTTAAAATGGATAAATTCGTACACATCACAGGCAACAAAAATCTAAACTTTTTTTAATACCCCAGGGAGCTTTAATCCCCGCATATGTATATTACAGGACATCTGAAATATTACAGAACATATTTTTTTATGCAGCTGTACAACTGCACATGAATTAATAAGTACAATTCCCTGTGCTCACATATTATTACATTTTACCTGCATGTGAAGTTCTGTACAATCCTTTTGCTCGTAACCCATATTGCATCCCGTGAAACAATGGCTATACACAATTGCAGTGTGGTACACAAAGGATGCACATTTTTATATGTGTTGTGTTGTATATTTGAGAGCAGTTTACATGTGTATCATAAGTCACAATCTACATGAATACTCATTTCTTTTTATTGCACCTGTCCTCAAAAGATTACATTATAGAGAAAAAAATGTATATATATATATATATATATATATATATATTATATATATATATATATATAGTTTGTTTGTGTACACACAAATGTCAAACATGGGGAGTGTGTTACGATATGTGAAAATTACAGTATACATTTGAAACATCGATGACCAAAAAAAAAAAACTATTAGGTCCAGGATAAATGATTTCTTTTTTGTTAATCAGTTTTTTTTAGTGAAATTTTGAGATTTGAATTTTGTAGAAAAAGCTTGCCTTTTTGGTTAGAGGTTGCATCAAAAGCAAGGATGCGGAGAACTGGTTAACAGCAGCTATGGTCAGTACTCCAACAAAGCAGAGCCAGGAAATGCCAGGAATCATCTGAAGGGTATATTCTCAGAGAGGAAAAATGACTCACGTCGGACCCCTTGAACTGCATTGCTGCACTTCTACTGCAGTGGTATGGTGCAATATCCAGAAATGTGAATGAAAACTGACACACTTCTTGGAAAACTGCATATTGAGACCAATTTAGCTAATGGAAGTGCAAAACATTGCAAAATATTTTGTGAGCTACAAATACTTTAAGCAGTGTTAACCAAGGCTTTACAACCCTTATCTCATTTAAAAAAAAAAAAAAAAAAAACATAAAGCATATTCTCATATTCCTAACTTTACTCGTACTTTTTGAAATCACAGTAAATTTACATGTAAGTAGAATTATTGTATGTCTAAAACAAAGTACAGTAAATATTATATTATACAGTATATGTTTCTGCAAAGACAGCATGCTGGGATTCACCATGAAATTAAGAATACATGACTATATTGACACAGCGTAGGAGCTGATCACAATAATATTCCACAGCCATTATCAAGCATCACTGAAAGATGTGTGTCCTCAAGTATGAAACCATATATTTTCAGTAAATCAGTTAACAGAACAATAAATAAATTTTAATACTGGCAATTAACAGAGATATTTACTTATGCTTCTCTGTCTATCTAAAATTGTCTTTGCTGTGCTGTAGGTTTCAGGGCCTTTTGGTGCCACCATCTGTCCTTTTCTTCCCCTTAATTTTTGATTCATTTGTCCCATCTCTGTTCATCTGTTTATTTACACACCAGCTGCCCCTCAAATCCCAACTGCCTTTCTTGATCAGTCAGCTAGTGATTAGGAACAGGGCAACAAATTGTCAAATAAAAACACAATTGTTTAATTTGCCTTCCTCAGCCAGAAGAGGAATCTTTTGTGTTTTGTGCCTGTTCCAGTGCTCACACAATGGACCATTGACAATTATAATAAACTGCCAGGTCCCCCCTTTCAGATATCAAAGAGACAGTCATCATTCTCATCACACAACAATAGCAACAAAAAAGAGAGACAGAGAGGTTCATTCAACATTTTCATTAATCTACATAATGTTCATCTTTTTTCTTAGTTAGAAAATGTGCATGTATAATTAAACTAATCAAGCTTGCCATTGGGAATTATGTAGTTATTAATGGCTCCTAAACTCAAACACGCTGTCAAGGGAGTCGGAATGCAGTCTGCTTGTCTAGCTTCATTTCAGATAAGAAGCTAATCACTTTTTCAAAGTCTTTAAAGATGACTGGCAATCCATTTTTTAATCCATATCTCTTTTCAACAGAGAATTATTATATTGCATGGGAGGAGAGATCCTTAAAAAAGTGGAATTCAGTTAAACTTATAAACTGCAATCAGTCAAACAGGTATTTTGTCAGTACAATATTCTCACAGCTCGGCTTGCATCTATTAATATCAAAAGCAGATTTTGTCATAAGTGACTCAAATTAGAAAATGGTGATTGCATGTTCTATGTTTTATGTGTTTATGTCTTTAGCCTACCCGTAACACAAAATAAACCATGCTTCTGCATTGTACACATCGTACAATGCGAATAAAATATTATTTTAAATTGAAACTAAATGATTGTAGTGTTATTATTATTATTATTATTATTATTATTATTATTATTATTATTATTATTATTATTATTATTATTTAACTTTGCCTACTTAGTAGCCTAGACAATTAACACAAAATAGATCACAGGCCTATAAGATGCTCAAAATGAGCTGGACAGGTTAGTGGCACATGTGTTCATAACGCTTTGGGGAAACTAGAAATGTCATAGAAATGTGTTTTCTAGGCTTGTAAGTACACCCTGACTTTAGTGAATATTAGGTACTTGGGTGTTAGCTTAAAAAATGCACTGAGCACAACTGGCAGCGCACAAGAAAAAGCCAACTGTGAAATTCCAGCAACAATTGCGACTGTTTAAAACATGTTTTCAAAAGTTCTGAACAATTTGATGCAACTGTAAGTGTCACAATTGTCGGCAGTTTTAATACATCTCATTATAATAGCTGAGAACCCTCATTTGCACTATCTTCACCCCCTTTCTGCAAATTTATGCAGAAATGCCCATAACCTCAAAGAAAAACTGCTGCCGCAAAGCATTCCCTAAAAAGTCGCTAACAGCATTACCCTTGTTTAGTACATTTCACCCTAGACTTTAGACTTGTTTGCAACTGGTTTGCGACTATTGTGACAGGCACAACACTTTAGTACTTTTACTCCTTAATCCTTAACACTAAATGATGTAATATGAAGACAGACCTCAAGTCATGTTACTAAATGTCCAGGTGCTTGTTTGTATGTGTATAGAGTTGTGTATAAAGTGTTAAACTTTTAAAAATGTGTCAATTTTTCATGTTCCACATTGTTTCTCAATTTACCACAATCCTTGGACAATGTTATGATGATTATTACCACAGTCATTGGTGAACTCCGTTTGTTTGCAAGTACTTCCAGCTCCCAGAACTGCATCCTGTTGTCTGCAAAAGGTAAGGCACACATTCTTCAGACAGTAAAACGTGTATCTTAAATGATAATCTTAAAGCCTTGAGTCTGTACTTTTAAACAAGCCAGGTACGTTTCTGAATAATATGCGCATAATCACTGGGCTGAGTGTAAAGATTTAAATAAATATTTGCATGAGTACAATATAACGGGTGATTTTTGTAAAACTATATTATCTGGCTGAAGAGTCAGGAACGTAACCCCAATTTATAACATTGTTCCTATGGGGAAAATGTGCTTTGACTTACGACGCTTCTACTTACAACGCGACTTTCAGGAACCAATTGTGTCATAAGTGGGAGGACTGCCTGTATTGGCTTCCTTACTAAAACAGAGTGCTGTCATTTGTTAAAGGCAAGCATGCAGCATCCCCCTGCAATTGACTTGCCCATACATTGAGACTGCATGCTCTGCATCCACTGAATTGGTTGGAAGTGTAAGGCAAAGCTTTGCCAAGTTATACAGATGAGGAAATTGATTAGAAACAGTCCCAAAACTCGGTTATCGAAGGGCATCTGGCATACTTTAATAAAAATAATGTATGCGGCACATTCTTTGTCGTGTTATTTGTCTCATTCAATAATTTATTTTATTAGTACTGAGTCAAAACAAAGAAAACGTGGCTATTCGGGTCTAAAATTCCAATTGCGAAAAAGTAAGCAGCAGGTTGAAGCGAGGTTGCTGTGCTAGATCGTTTTAGTACTGATTTAACTTGCAGACAGGAATACTTTTTGTCTGGGCTGACTTTCCAGTTTGGTTTCTGGAAGCTGTTTATTTTACATTCTGTTCAGCAGCCTCTGTAGTAGCCTTTTGTTTAATGTGTGATTTTGAAGCTAAATAGCGATCGATCATACCATCTACTACACAGTACAGGTCACAGAAAAGCAGTAAAAACATACTGATAGGGTGATTAAAACTGTGTTCTCATTTCAATACTAAACAAGAATGTTAACTGCTTTAGATAATTTTTTTTGTAAATATTATTTGTGGACGTTTTTTGTTTGTTAGTTTTTTGCTTAAGTGCAATGCACACAGGACAGCAAAATAATAAAAAAAAGGTATCTTACAGAAGGTCTCTCTACTTTGCCTCTCTTGTTTGTGCAGTTAAAAGAGTTTTTTTTTTTCCTCTCTGTAGCTCATCGGGAGGTCAGGAGGGAGATTGTTGACTTGGATTCGTTCTCTGTCACAGCAAGTTTTCTATGCTTCGCTCCATTTCTGATGGCAAAATGAAATCTTAATTCACACAGAACGACCATTTTGAAGCAGAAATACACAAGTGACACAAATGACAGTCTTGTTGTTGATTTAAACACTTTTGCCTCTGTGTGTCTAATATTATGCTATGGTTTCATTTTGTATTGGGTTATTTATTTTACAGTTGAGATGTTTGGTCGAAATAAAAGTGTATTTTATGTTAGCTAAAAATAAAATTTTTATTTATTCTTGAAAATCCTTGATAACAGCTTCCACTGATTATTGATTCAACTGTGCTCACTGGGATATCCAAACACTTGGATATTATTTTGTACCCTTTCCCTAATCTATGCAATTGTATTACTTTATCTCTAACATCTATAGAATGCTCTTTGGTCTTCATTTTCCTTCAGATTCACAGCCTTACCAATGATCCTTCAACAGTGGGGTTTTTATCCAGAAAATGTGAGAGCAACTTTAATGGTTCACAGGTGGAGGCCAATGGTAAGGTAATTGTGTCCTCGTTAGGGGAATTTCTTTCATCGGTGCAAACTGGGAGCTTCCACAGCACAGGGGTTGAATACTTATGCAAGCTAGATATTTCAGTTTTTTTTATTTTTCTTAAAAATATTTCCCAACATGAAACCAATGTCACCTTACAATAATTGATTCTGAGTTTTAGTGTTTAAAAATAAAATATCAGACAGAACGAAATTTCAATGTACCATTTGTAATTCAGTAATATGAGAGACTTGGTCAGGGGTCTGAATACTTTTGCAAGGCACTGTATATATATATATATATATATATATATATATATATATATATATATATATATATATATATATATATATATAGTATATATATTAGTGAAGGATCCTTGCAACTCACACCGTTCGTTGCCCCTTTAAAAGTAGACCCAGGACTCAGAAAATTGATTTTTCCGTTTTGGAGCTCTGACTAAACACCAACGGGAACCTAACTAAACACTCAGGACGGCTAAGCCGTTTACCTGACACAAACACTAAACTCACACGGGCTTCACTCGGCACTCTCTTTGATACGACTGGACACACACGCAGTTGGGCTCTTAACTCAGTAGCCTAGAACAGACTGGCTGCCTCTCTTAAATACCCTGCACCTGGCTCCAATTTACAATTAGCACCAGGTGCAGGGGATTATCTAAACAATAAAACAATTAAACAATTCAAACCCTTAGCCCATTCACCCAAAAGTGCATTCCCACATGTTTTTAGCAGGGAGAAATTTTAACCCCCTCCCTGCTATCTTACAATATATATATATATATATATATATATATATATATATATATATATATATATATATATATATATGCAGTCCAAAACTGTTTAGCAAATAATACAAGGCTAGTACACAACACTTTCTTATGGAATGCTGATTTTTTATTGTTACTTGTGTAAAGCTAAGTTGTCATTTTTTTCTACCTTTTTTTTTGGTGGTCAAGTGAGCCAAGGCTGCACTGTCAGTGCTTTAAGACAACCTAAAAACTTAGTGGAAACCCAGTTTAAGAAATCTGTATGATATGAACAGCTGTGCAAGACCAAATTGGAACTCGGACATAAAAATTTAAATATACCCTCCCGGATTTTAATATTAATGAGGTTATTTGCATTTAGAACGAGAATTTCTCTAGCTAAAAGAAAACTACATGGAAACACACACAACTCGAAGGTACTACTAAAACAGAGTGAGAAAAAAAGTGAGACTTATTTTTCATTTTCCATGGAAATTGCCTCAATGTGAATGGTCAGCCATATGGTCACCCTATGGACACTAATGCAGCATTTCCACAATGTTAATTAGCAGATTGCAGACTGTTATGCTGCTGGCGAACACATTGAATGGTTGTACTAACACCAGTTTCTATATACACATACGAATGCACCTCACTTGTTCCTAAAACCTTTTGTATTTTATCTGCACCAAATTTATCGTATAAATACGAAATGTGAATCTCATCTAGTTTTCTTGCTTGGTTGAGAAACAAACTTGGTGTCCCTGATACATTATATGTATCTTACACACACACACAGAGAAATATGATGACACAGGGCATCGGCTCACACAAATTACAGTAAGAAACATGCGCGTAACAACTTTCACAAGCTGTCTAATGAGGAAATAATAGCCAAGTACCATTTAAAGAGGGAGGACATCCACCAGCTCTTCACCTCACTACAGCCATATGTGAGCAGACAAACAAAGAGACATCATGCCCTGTCTACAGAAGCTCAAGTGTTTGTCACGTTACATTTCCTTGCCAGCTGTTTCTTCCAAAATGTATTGGGTGATACGCTGGCAATGAGCAAGGCTTCAGTATTGTACTCCATTGAGAATGTAACTATACTGCCCTTACAAACCACACTTCTGAATACATTACATGGCCCAGTATGGGAAATACAGTCAGCAAGGGAAGGTTCTCATTCCATCTGTGGTTTTCCCAATGTGATTGGAGCTGTGGATGGCACACATATTCAAATAAAAGCACAGAATGTTGACGAATATCATTATGTGTGTTGAAAAGGGTACCACTCAATGAATGTGCAGATTATATACGACAATAATCTCATAATAAGAAATGTTATTGCGAAATGGCCGGGCTCTGCGCACAATGCATTCATCTGGACAAACTGTGCTGCTAAGACATTGGAGAGGAAGGTAGATTCTGTGATGGATGGCTGTTGGGGGACAGTGGATATCCCATTTCCACTTTTCTCTTAACAATGTACCCACCTCATCATCAAGGGCAGAGGAGAAATACAATGCTGACTACGGAAGAACGAGGCAGGTAATAGAGTGGTGCATTAGCATGCTAAAAATTCACTTTAAAGTGCTACACAAATCTGTGCCACAAAATTGTGTGAAGATCATCACACCTGCATGCATACTCCATAATATTGCACAGCGTGGCTGTACACCAATTGCAGATGAACATCAGGAAAACCCTGAAGAAAATGTGCATCATGAAGGAGAAGAACAACTGCTTGGCACTGCTGCAGGATGCAAAGTATGGGATACATTAATTCAGACAAAATATGCCTAAGTGTACACCCCAAATATGGTACAGTACACCCTCGCTATAACGCCTTTCATTATAACGAACCTTCGGCCATAACGAACCTGGCCCATGGACCCCAAATATAAAAAATATTTTAAAAAATCATATAAAAACACAGTCTGTACACACGGGATGCCACCTCTGCAGTGACGTCAACTCTTTATCTTAATAAATACGTGCTGTGTAATTGTGCCTCAACTATATTGATCATCTGAAAAACAGTAACGCAAGCATATGTCTGTCATGAATATAGGTTGTCAAAAGGCACTTCTGTGGCTTGTTCAGCAACCATGTGGCAATGCAAAATTGATTAACGAAAAAACAACAACAACAAAACTTGTGGATCTGATGAACTTTTCATGCCGGGTTGATTTTGAATAAAAGCTCAGTTTGGGATTAACATTTGGTGCACTTTGAAACGATTCGTGTCAGATTGATTTTGAATAAAAGTTCAATTAAGGATTTTTGCTTTTTGTATTGTGTTTTAATTCTTTAACGAATCAATCCATCTTTATTTTATATAGCACCTTTCATAGTGGACTATCGTCACAAAGCACTTTACAAGATGCAGAAACAACAAGAAAATCCATAATACTTTAAATATAGAGAAATGCATAATACACGCTATACAGTAAAAAAACAAAAAACAAAACATAGTACATTAAATAGTGTAAAGTGCATAATATGTGATAGTAGCATAATGCATGAAATAGTACATTAAATACAGTGGAAAGTGCATAATACATGAAATAGTAATAGCAACACAGCAGCTAATAGCAGATATCAGGCTTAAAGAGCACAGAAGCAAGAGAAAAAAGGTGGGTATTGAGGGTTGATTTAAAGCAAGCGACGGTGGGAGTATCACGCACCAAAGCTGGGACAGAGTTCCAAAGAGTCGGAGCCATGAAGCTAAACAGGTGTGTGTGGTGCACTTTTGCTTGGAGATAACAAGCAAGCCAGAGTCGGAGGACCTTAGCTTAAGGGCAGGGACATAGCGAGTCAGCAGGTTGAGGAGGTACTCGGGACCTGTGTGATGAAGGGCATTGTAGGTGAGCAGGAGAGTTTTGAAAATAATCCTGAACTTTAAAGGTAGCCTGTGCAGCTGGGCAAGACGAGGGTTGATGTGATCAAGTTTTTTACATCTGGTAAGGATCCTGGCAGCAACCTTCTGAACTAGCTGCAGTCGGTTTATGGTGCGTGCCGCGACACTACCATATAGATGGTTGCAGTAGTCGAGTCGAGAGGAGACAAATGCATGACAAACAGAATAAAGCAAAGGCAGAATACTGCATACATGAGACAAACAGGTGCATGTAATTCTATTTTTATTCACAATCTCATCTCTTTAACTTTCTCCAACAGTTTATCGTTCATTTTGATTGTCCTTTCTCTATAACAAACCCCTCGATACAACGAACAAAAGGCTTGGACCCAAACAGGTTTGTTATAGTGAGGGTGTACTGTATACTTAGGGTTCTGGTTTATTCAAAATTTTACCGAAAAATTAACTGAACCTCAGTGATTTATAACCGATTACTAGTCTACTATTCAGTATTTTCTCTGTGTATTTTCTATTTATTAGGAAATACACAATATTTTGTTTAAAATGCTGTTTTATTTTGACTGCGACATTGTAATAAGCACCTCTACACTGTATCCTAGGATACAGCATGTATATTTAGACAGAGGATCAAATAATGTTCAAATGTCACACGAGATTGCTTTTCTGTTGCGTCACAAACACATTATCATCTCATTCTGTTGGCCAATGGTTGAAAGAATGAAAGAATATATTGAAAGTTAACTACATATTAAAATAAAATAAGAAAGTGAACTGAGACACAAGCAATCAATTTCTGTGACTTTTGCATGTGCTTTAATAAAAGAGAGCGCAGAATGAATGTGTTTATGAGTTGTCAGAGCTCTGTGTTTTGCTGGACAGCCACTGTTTCTTGCAAAGGGGTGTGTATTAGTGACTTCGTGTGACAGTACTGTCCATCAGCTAAAACACTGCCTAACACCAACAATCTTAATCGTAAATATTAAACTTAATCAGATACCAGAACTGCTACTCATCATATTCCACATGTAAAGTGTGTATACAGTAAGTGTACAAAACATTAGGAACACCTTCCTAATATTGAGGTACACCCCCTTTTGTCCACAGAACAGCCTCATTGCGACGGGGCATAGACTCTACAAGGTGTCAAAAGCGTTCCACAGGGATGCTGGCCCATGTTTACTCCAGTGTTTTCCACGGTTGTGTCAGGTTGGCTGGTAGTGGATCTCTACTCCGAATAGTTCGTTCCATCTCATCACACAGATGTTCAATTGGATTGAGATCTGGTGATTTTAAACAGCACGTGTAAAATAAAAAGCACATAAATTGGACCTGACGCACCTGACAAGTGCTGAATAAATGGTCTGCAAAGACTTAAGGATAAACACACTCATTAACATTTACTTGTGAAATGTGGGTTTCCATGCGGAACTGGGCGTGGATTTTCCTGTGTGTTTGTCTTTTACACCAGTAAATGAGATTTACCCTATCACTCTCTTTGGCCGTTTTTTCGGCCACAAACCTGATTTACCCGAGTAATTCTCCCAAACATGCACGCGCATTGCCATTTCACAGGTAAACTGACCCACTTGGAAACCCCATGATTGTAATACCAATGTGGGCAAAATAAATAATAATAATAATAATAATAATAATAATATAATAATAATAATAATAATAATAATAATAATAAAGGCTTCCAAGAAAACATGGTTCAATCATCACAATAATAGCTAATACTGCTCGTTACATTTTCCTATAATTACTTAATGGGCTACTTAAGTTGTATCGTGTACAGAGCATAATCTTACGCTGAAGTTTAAGTGCACTGATCTCAGTTAGATACAGCTGAAGAGCTATAGTCAAAGGTAATGACATTTAATATAGAACATGTATGACTTCCTATATGTGTTCCATATGAACCATGACTCTATCTGTGATCCCTGAGGCGCAAGGAGACAGTTTTTAGCTTGACCTTTTGGAGAGGTCAAAGGACGCGGGTGATGACATTTTTTATTATAGAGCACATATGTCTTCCATTATAATTATGACCCCATCGACATGTCCTAGGAGATCAAATTTTAACATTAATTAAATATGGCTGTCAAACCATGTGACCAATCTGCTTTCAATTTTAGTGGTTATTACTTTATTATGGGCCGCACAACTGTGCCAACATTGAAGAGCATACGTGCAACATTGTTCTTGTTATGGGTCATAAAAGTCATTTTTCAATTACACTATGCAACACAATTTTTGTTCCTGGGTAGTAAGTGTTATTTCCTAATTGCTTATGCCTCAAAAGTATAGACAACTTTGCTTTTGTGACCAGGACAGTGATATTTTCAAATTTACCTATTTCCAATGAGAAAAAGGGCGAATTTGTGTCTTTTCGTTCACATAAAGTCAGAAAAAAACAACATATGAATCCAAATTAACATGTATTTATACTAAAGTAATACAAAAATGACTACAAAAGATTTAGAAGTGAGTGGTTTTTCGAGATTTATGATTATACTATAAATCACTTTCACGAATCAGCCCCCAAATGTAGTCTCCCATCATGTTCTCGTTATACTGTCCTTGGTAGCGGCATTCAAAGTCCAGTATCTCCTGGTGCAAGCGCTCGCCTTGCTCCTCCGAATGCGCTCCCATGTTCTCCTTGAATTTATCAAGATGAGCATCAAGGATAGGGACTTTGAGGGACATCCTACAGCCCATTGTGCCATAGTTCTTCACCAGAGTCTCAACCAGCTCCACATAGTTTTCGGCCTTGTGATTGCCCAGGAAGCCCCGAACCACTGCGACAAAGCTGTTCCAAACCACTTTCTCCTTACTAGTGAGCTTCTTGGGGAATTCATTGCACTCCAGGATCTTCTTTATCTGTGGTCCGACGAAGACACCGGCTTTGAACTTTGCCTCAGACAGTTTAGGGAAGAAGTCTTGAAGGTACTTGAAGGCTGCCGACTCCTTATCTAGAGCTCTGACAAATTGTTTCATAAGGCCCAATTTGATGTGCAGTGGTGGCGTCAGCACCTTCTGGGGGTCCACCAGTGGCTCCCACTTGATGTTGTTCCTCCCCACAGAGAACTCGGTCCGCTGTGGCCAGTCCTGCCTGTGGTAGTGCGCCTTGGTGTCCCTGCTGTCCCAAAGGCAAAGATAGCAGGGAAACTTGATAAAACCGCCTTGGAGACCCATCAGCAATGCTACCATTTTGAAGTCTCCTATGACCTCCCAGCCGTACTGATCATACTTCAAGGCGTCCAGCAAGGTCTTGATGCTGTTGTAATCCTCTTTGAGGTGCACCGAGTGAGCCAGGGGAAAAGACAGGTACTTGTTACCATTATGGAGCAGCACGGCTTTGAGGCTCCTGGATGAGCTGTCAATGAAGAGGCGCCACTCATTCTGGTTTGCCTCCGATTGCCTCGAACAGACTGGTCACATTGTGGCAAAAGCAGAGCCCATCTTGACGGGTGAAGAAGCTTGAAAAAGGTTGGTGACGCTTCCTCTGATCTGCGACTTGCACACTTTCATCCAACAAGTTCCATTGCTTGAGCCTAGACGTCAAAAACTTGGCATTGGACTTGGTGAGACCAAGATCTCTAATCAAGTCGTTGAGGTCTTTTTGGTTGGGGTATTATGGGTTTCTCTCCTCAGCTCCACCTCTGAAATTGTCGTCTGGATCTACAACATCTTCCTCGCTCTCTGACTTGCTGCTCTCTTCTAAAGACGGCTGCTCTCTCTCTGGAGGAGTGGGTACAGGGAGCTCAATGCAGTGTGGCACTGGGGCGATGGATGAAAGAAGGTCTGGATACGTGATAGCAGGTGCATTCTTGCCAGTCCCACGTTTGGAAGGGTCCGCCATGCAGAAGTAGTAGTTGCTTGAGTGGTCAGTGGGTTCCCACCAAATTCTTGGGATAGCAAACTTCATGGATCTCTTTTCCCCTCTGTACCATCCTACAAAAATACATTTATTTCACCCATGACTAATGTGTGAGAGATTCTCGCAGCATTTTTCATATATGATATATTTTTTCAATAACATTAAACATTGTAAAACATTTTAAAATTAATAACTTTTACAATTTAAAAATTTTAACACATTTTATAACATAAAATTCCGAGCAACAATTGTCCATCTTACCTTCCAGAGTTTTTTTGCAGTGCTCGCAGGTGAAATGAGGTGCCCAGGGTTTGTCTTGATCCCCGACAGGCATGCCGAAATATGCCTTGTAGACCTCACACATCTTAGCAGATGCTTCCACGCAGTACTTTTTCGCTCTTGTCTTGATAAATTGGCCGCAGACATAGCAAAATGCGTCTGCCGGATGCTTGCAGCCTCTTGATGCCATCTCAGAAAAATGCAGATATGTATCCACTTAGGCAGCTGGAACTAAACTGAACTGGTGGGCTTGAGGCCCCTGTATTTATACTACTATTTATATTACTGGAAAGTTCTAGAAAGTTCTAGAAGTTACTCCAAGTTTACTCAGCACTGAATCTATCTGGAATGTTCTGGAAAATAGGTAATTTTCAAAATATCACTGTCCTGGTCACAAAAGCAAAGTTTGTGGGGAATAATAGCCATTTTCTATACTTTTGAGGCATAAGCAATTAGGATACCACACTTACTACCCAGGAACCAAAAAAAAAAAAAAAAAAAAAAAAAAATTGTTATACAGTGTTATCAATATAGCCGCCAAACCATGTGACCAAAATATGCCATTTTAAAATCGACAGTTTTAGTTTGACCTTTTAGAGAGGTCAAAGGTCATGGGTGATGACATTTTTTCATAGAGCACATATGACTTCCTATGCGTGTTCCATTATAAGTTTGACCATATCGGCACGGCCTAGGAGATAAAATTTAAACGTAAATTCTAATATGGCTGCCAAACTGTGACCGATCTGCTTTCGTTTTTAGTGTTTATTACTTTATTATGGGCCGCACAACTGTACCAACATTGAAGAGTTTCCTGTCTGTAGTCTATTGCAGCATGGATTTATACTTTAATATATGTAAATATAGCACTCGTGAAATTGTTATTTTGCTTGCTGCATCTATGTTTTTAAACGAAAAAGAGGGGATTTTACAAAACATAGAAAGGACCATGTCCTGAGCAAAAGTGACAATTTTGTTGGTGATAAACATTGCGGTTTCAGACAAGAAGATCTTTGAATATTTTGTGCAAATCCAACACGGCGAGCAAACCAACTGTCCAATTGATTTTGTTTCAACGTTTTGTTTTTATAGGATATTCGTGCGCTATCTGCTGACATTGTCAGATCTTAAGTCGTTTTTGTCGACAAGAGTTTTGAAAATTGCTCAATAATTTCACAGGATCTAGCCTAGTGGCCAAACTGTGAACTTTTTCCACTCGGGCACGCCAGTCTGGTTGCCACACATAGGCATCTACCTACGTATGCTTTTTCAGAACTCTGCGACAAACTTTTGGTGGAATAATAATAAATAATAATAATAATAATAATAATAATAATAATAATAATAATAATAATGGAACTGCCAGGCAGTTTTACGGCTCCCAAGCCCCAGTATCAGTACCCATCTAAGCGTGTTTAGTTCTCAATGTGCCAAGTTTAAAATCAGCAACTTCAACTGTTCCGCAAAAGATTTTGAAAGTTTTTTTTTTCAAAAATGCGTCAGGCAGCCTGTAACGCAAATTTCTTAAAAGTCAGTTGTTTGCTACCATGTCAAGGATGATGCTTGTGAAGTTTTGAGTTAGTCAAGTAAACTGTTTGTCAACTGAGGCCTTATTAATTTTCAGACGTAAACATACACCTGGCAGCCATCTTGTTTTACAAAACAACCATTTTGACATATTTGTATTTCATTGTTACTGGGACAATAACTTCCATGTTTGGAGTTTGTTGGTGAAACTGTGTTCAATTGCAGCAGTTTGCTGTTAAGGGCGCGTTTCGATAAGATTTGTGGCAGCCATTTTGACATTGAAATTTATCACAGAAACTTCTGCTTCGCAAACTTGATGTGAGTTTGGATGCTGATGATATATTCCAATGGTCAGATCAATCGCTTCACCGGTTCCCAAGAAAAAGATTTTGAAAGGTTTGGAGTTAGTCAAGTAAATCATTTGTCAACTGACGCAGGTTTAAATTTCAAATGTAAACGTATAAGTGGCGGCCATCTTGTTTTATAAAACATCACCATTTTCACATATTTGTATCCCATTGTTACTGGGAAGATTACCAAGTTTGGAGTTTGTTGGATAAACGGTTTTCAAACAGCAAACTTAATGCGGGTTTGGATGCTGATGATATATATCAAGTTTCAGATCAATCGCTTCCCCAGTTCCCAAGAAGAAGATTTCGAAAGCTTTAATCGAAAAATTTGTCACGGCGCCAATTGCAAGGACGCAGCAGCAAATATTTTTCAGCATCAGACAGCCAAAGTATCCAGCTTGCTACCTGCCAAGTCAGAACCTGATCAGTCACACAGCTTCAAAGCAGCAGCAGTTTAAAGTTTTGGGAAGAAAAAAAAAAAAAAAATAATAAAAAATAATAATAATAATAATAATAATAATAATAATAATAATAATAATAATAATAATAATAATAACTCCCATAGATGTGGGAAGAGAATGGTTCAAATGGATGAGGTCTGGGTAGCCAGCAGCTGTTTCGCAGCAGTATCAGCCATTCCCTTTTAGATTTGCAAGGATTCCCTCTAGATAACTGCTACTTCTTCCTTTAATTCTAAACTCCTCTCTTTTAATTGAAGCCTTTTCTGTTCCCCCTCGGGCTGTTCTTTTAGTGTTAACTATGTCAGCACTGCAGCTGCATGCTGCTAGGCGTGATCGCTAATTAACTGCTGACTGCTGTAACTCAACAGGAGATGAGTGATGAACAATAGGACAATTTCCATTACACCTGTTGAACAGTCAACCTAAGAAGATCTTCAATTTACATAAACACTTGAAGGTCTTGAGTAGGTTTAACCAATGGGAAACTCAAGGATCTGCCAGTTGTTATGCAGCTATCCAATCATTAGTGAGTACATAAATATGCTAGGGTGCGCGGTATAAGAATAGCTGAATTTTGTCTGATATTACTAATATTATAGAGACCGTTATTGAGAATTATATTGAGAACTTTGAAGTATGTATCTGTCAATTAAAAAATATATACTGCTGGAAATGTCTTTTGTTCAGTACAATGAAGGTGATATGGAACAGAACAGGCTACAGCAATCTAGGATGCCTATCGAAGTCAGCACAAAAACATGAGTGTTCCCAAAGTCACTTGCAAGCCACCATAACTCCTTTGGACAAACCCGGATCGGTGTTCAACTGGATGGGCAGAAGCGTAGGGATACAATACATCATAATGAGTAAGTAAGAAAAAATTGTGAGGTTCTTAAACACTTGACTGATTCTGTTGTTTACCTTGGCAAGCAAGAACTGGCATTCAGAGGGCATGATGAAGGCACCAATTCCTCAAATAGAAGTTATTATGTGGAATGACTCTTTCTAAATTCTGACTACGACAGCATGTTAAGCAATCGCTTGTCAGTAGCCACAGTATTCTCGGGTACCTGTAACAAGATTCAGGATGAATAAAAGCAGAACAGGAAGCCAAGAACCAAGCTGTAATGGTAGATTAATCCTTTGAGTAGTACGAACGTACCGGTACGTCATTGAATTAATGGTCGCCAGGTGAGTACGAACATACTGGTATGTTTTGCAAATTCTGAGCTTTGAACTTGAATTACTAAGTCAACAAAACTGTGCTGTGATACTGTAACACTAGCAACACCTTGTAGTGGTCTCTTGCGCCATCTGCCAGATATTTATGGGATTACACGTAAAAAAACCCAGTCACAAAACGCCAACAATGTCTGGAAAATGGCGAAAAATGCTCTGTGGGAAAGAAGTATTAAAAATTATATTAAATTCCGATTGCAATTTAAATTCTTCTACTTAATCAGGTGTCAGTGAAGAATATTTATATTCAACATCAATTTACAAGTGTCCAGCGAAGACTTAGTTTTGTCGATTGTGCAACAAAGTTACAAAAAGTTATTGTTCCACTTGCTTGACACGGCCATGTTGATAGCCTTCATCCTCCGAAAAAATTAATCTAAAAAAACGATCCCTTTCAGCAAGATCAGGCACTGCACTTCTAGAAAATATCACACAAGGCAGAAGTCATCCAGTCAAGGAGACGCCCAAGCTCAGACAACATGACAAGGATCACTGACCTTCATTTTCCTCACTGACTTCACCCTCACCACGTGTTTACCTGGATATGATGTATACCTTTCTATCTCTCTCTCTCGCTCTCAAGTTCTTTTTTTTGGGGGGACGTGTTGTGCTTGATCTGGATCGTTGTTTATTGATTACCTGCTATTTTTGTCAAAACCTTTCTCTATGACAAAATAATGATTCATATTTATTTGTTTTGTTTATTTACGATAGGAAATAGTTGTTTACATTTTTTTTAAACATAGTTGTTTACATATGTTGTAATAAGTTGCTAACAGGCCTACTAACAAATGTATCTATGTGAGGAGTGTAAATATGAATTATGAAAATTAAAAAAAAAAAAAAAAAAAACTCACTCCACTGGGCCCATCAAAACATTTTAAAACTCACTACTCAAAGGTTAAATAACAGACGATGGAAATGCAGCTCTGCTGGCTTGTGTTTTCAGGTATGTGACTGACAGTGGCCAAAAAGAAGGGTAGTTCTGTGAAAATGTGTTACATTTACTAAAATAAAATAATAATAAAACATGCTTTTAAAAAGAACAAAGTCTCATTGGGCTTATCTTTTTTATTTAATTTATTTATTATAGATTCTACTGATTTTTTAGAAGTCCTAAATCTGGAAGTACGGGAACACTGGGGGGTGGGGTGATCATGCTGGTGCAGTGTCATGTGAAATCTGGTCTGCCTATTGCTAAGCAAAGGGCACATTGAAGTTCTTTGCATATTCAAATTGGGTATTATTGGATTTAATTGGGCATTATTGGATTTAATTTAATGCCCCTGGCAATGATTCTTATAAAAGGACGTTGTTAATACAGGATAATCAAAATGTTTTACCGATTTAATATCTTTGAAATTCTCAGATGACTGTCCTGGAAATTGCTTGATTTGTAGCTAGTTATTATTGCCCTGACATAACAAGGAAAAGAGATAGCTTCATCTGTGCCCAGGCACTAAAATTAGAACAGTTGTGTGATATTAAAGCATTTTCATAACACATCGGTAAAGATTCTTTAATTCTTTAAAGTTAATTCTTAAGTCAAGGATCTGCCTATAGAAAAAAGTACCGGAGGATTTGCTGTGCACGATTATACATGATCACTAACCTACACGCTAGATACCAGTTTTATAGTAGTTTAGGTGTGCAATATGATGCTGTACAAATAAGGTACAATGAAAATACGATGTGTTTGAAGTAACCTGCATATCCTGTATAAATTGTTATCCATGATCATGCATGGTGGTAGAATCTACAATGAGCCTAAATATTGTGTAATAAAAAAAGTGTGTTCTAGAAAGTTCTAGAAATGCGTTCGAGTTCATCTTTGCCCTTGCCCTATAATAACCCCGTATCTTATATAACTTGTTTTTGTCACGTTTATATAACTTGTTTTGGTTAGAATGTTCTAGGGAAAGGAATGGTTTATTCAGAGGGCCGAGCCTCGAGGGAGTGATCTGGCCAATTACTCTCTCGCATGCAAAAGACTGACTTGGTAAGTTATAAAGGACTGGGTTCTCCCCTGCTCTGATGAGAGTCAGCCGTGAGGATTAGCGCGCAGTCCTGCTCGGTAATTTCTTGGAGACAGCTGCTTTCTCTTACCAGGGTCGAAGGGCTCTCCCGATCCGCTTGGAAGGGTAAGAATTAGTTCAGTTGCGTCTCATGGATTGTATTGATCTGTGATTAATATAATCTTTGTATGTAACCTTGTTGGGTTGTGTCCCGTTAGGGATATCGTTATTCGCAGTATAGCATCTGTGTATGTAACTGCGTGTGTGTGTGAAATAATAAAGGACCTTTTAAAATTACTCTGTGAAGTAATTGTCTTATTTATTTCCACATCAACTTCCTTTTAAATTTAAAGTAATTAAATTTCACACAACATATTGTCATTATAAAACTGACAGTAGATGTCACTACGTTTGTAAGAAGAGTGATGCTTGTATATAGTTGTATATAGTTTTGTGACAATGTAAAAAGAAAAACATAATCTGGTGTACAATAATTTGTTTATACATTGATATATATATATATATATATATATATATATATATATATATATATATACAGCTGGAAAAATTAAGAGACCACTGCAAAATTATCAGTTTCTCTGGTTTTACTATTTATAGGTATGTGTTTGGGTAAAATGAACATTTTTGTTTTATTCTATAAACTACTGACAACATTTCTCCCAAATTCCAAATAAAAATATTGTCATTTAGAGCATTTATTTGCAGAAAATGACAACTGGTCAAAATAACAAAAAAAGATGCAGTGTTGTCAGACCTCGAATAATGCAAAGAAAATAAGTTCAGATTCATTTTTAAACAACACAATACTAATGTTTTAACTTAGGAAGAGTTCAGAAATCAATATTTGGTGGAATAACCCTGATTTTCAAGCACAGCTTTCATGTGTCTTGGCATGCCCTCCACCAGTCTTTCACATTGATGTTGGGTGACTTTATGCCACTCCTGGCACAAAAATTCAAGCAGCTCGGCTTTGTTTGATGGCTTGTGACCATCCATCTTCCTCTTGATCACATTCCAGAGGTTTTCAATGGGGTTCAGGTCTGGAGATTGGGCTGGCCATGACAGGGTCTTGATCTGGTGGTCCTCCATCCACACCTTGATTGACCTGGCTGTGTGGCATGGAGCATTGTCCTGCTGGAAAAACCAATCCTCAGAGTTGGGGAACATTGTCAGAGCAGAAGGAAGCAAGTTTTCTTCCAGGACAACCTTGTACTTGGCTTGATTCATGCGCCCTTCACAAAGACAAATCTGCCCGATTCCAGCCTTGCTGAAGCACCCCCAGATGAGTCCAATTTTCAGCTTTGCCCAACACCTGGTCGTCTAATGGTTAGACGGAGACCTGGAGAGGCCTACAAGCCACAATGTCTCGCACCCACTGTGAAATGTGGTGGAGGATCGGTGATGATCTGGGGGTGCTTCAGCAAGGCTGGAATCGGGCAGCTTTGGCATGAATCAAGCCAAGTACAAGGTTGTCCTGGAAGAAAACTTGCTTCCTTCTGCTCTCACTATATATATATATATATATATATATATATATATATATATATATATATATATATATATATATATATAAAATAAATTTAAAAAAAAGAGTGAAAAGGGAGGGCGGCATAATTTCATTTGCCTAGCGCGGCAAAAATCCTTGCACCGGCCTTGCTTAAGATCGTTTCCTTTATTAAAAATGTACAAAGATTAATGTATGAGATGTTAAACTCAAATTTTTGCCTGTAATAACTTTTGATTTGTTTGATGGATTTGCCTGAAAAAATATATGCACTATCCCCTGGAGTAAATCTCTTGATGTGAATAGTAGCGTTCCAGTCGCTTGTGTGGTTTTTCAGATACAGATAGTTAAAAAAACTCAATTATTTTGCAATTTTTTCCCTTGCCCTGTAGTAGAACATGCTAGGGTAACTGAATATACCTGAGTCCTTCTTGGGCTGTGGACACCAACTTCCCCCTCTTGGGCTGTGAATACACCAACTCCCCCTCTTGGGCTGTGGATGCACCGACTCCCCCCTCTTGGGCTGTGAATGCACCGACTCCTCCCTCTTGGGCTGTGGATGTTCAGGCTCCTCCCACTCAGGCGCTGGACATTTGGGCTCCTCCCACTCAGGCGCTGGACGTTCAGGCTCCTCCCACTTGGGCTGTGGATGCACCGACTTTTCCCACTCCAGGTCCTTTTCCCCTCTCCAGCAGCAGTAGGACCACTCTTCTTCGGGGAGGGGGCAATTAACTGGGAAATGCCTCCACTCCCCACAGATGTAGCAACAGCAGGTCTTACTTATGTTGTGGAGGAGGGCTTCCTAGCTGATCTCCTCCTGTGCCTGCTGTTGCTGCTGCAGTTGCTGCAGCTGCTGCAGCTGTCTCCTTCCCATCCTTTCACCAAAAAAATTATAATAAAAAAACAAAAAACTGCAGTACCTTTCTTCTCTCTCTGGCCTGAGTCAGATGCTGTGGTCAATCCCACTGCTTACACCACGTGTGGCAGGAAATGGCATTGCGGTGACGTCAGACCAGAAGAAGGATGAAGAACAACAAAGGTTTCTGAAGTTTACAGGCGCGGTGTGTGCCATTTATTAAAGAATACAAAAATATAATATTTAAACAAAAATAAACACTGCTCACAGAGCACAGAAAATAAATATTCAAACAAGAACAAATCACAAGCACAATAATAACAGTTACGGTCTGGCTGGGCAGTAGCCTTCATTTCGTTTTTGAATATCTCCTCTCGCTCCTCTTGTTCCTCCTCTGAACACCCACCCGGAGTGTAAAGAGCTGCAAGTATTTATGGAGGTGACCATCTCCGGTTAGCAACAAATTAATCACTTAATTAATTCGGGAGATGGCCACCTTCTGCACGAGTTTTTAATGTGGATGCGGCTTCCCATCCACACTGCAAAACAAAACAATACAAAACAACAAAACAAAATGCACGACGACACCGTCATATATATAAATATATAAATATAAATACACAAACACAAAACACAGTACAGGGGCAGAGGGGGAAAACCTGTTTCTAAAAATAAACAACTAAATGTACAGAACTGCTCGCTTTGTTGCTGTCCATCATGAAAATATATTTTTTAAATAAAATATATTGTTCATCAGACCCTATGCTTATGTCGTCAGAGAATGTTAAAAAATACAGATTTAAAATTATATTAGTGGTTTGCAGTGTGCAGGAGTGATGCCGTGTGATCAACAACAGACAGACAACAATAATTCAGGTGCAATGGTGTTTTATTTTATAATCCAAAGTCCCTTGACAATGGTAAATAATAATGAATGGTAGTACACAAGGCCACGTACTACACAATTTAACCAAGGGGCTCGCTACATCCCTTTATACACCATCAATCATGACCCCTTGCTTAACGATTGCAATCGCTCCTCCAATCTGCAGCTGCCACATTATTTCCCTTCCAGATCAATGATTTCGTGTACCATAGCTCTGCCCCCTTTCTAGATGGCCAACTTCTGCCTAACCCTTGGAATGAATTGTCCGACCATCCAGTCCACGGCACTCTGTTCCATTTACACAGCACCCTCACAGGTCGGGAGGGAGATTTATAAACAAGATTCATTCTTTCTCTGTCACATATCCCACCGCCTAGAATGGAGCCGAAGAAACACTCGGCTAAATCTACTTTTCCCAATACTCCATCTTCCGGGAGAAATAATCTGCATTTTGGTGGTCTTTCCCTGCACAGTGAATCATATGATACATGAAGGGCTATCCGGGCATTTCTGTCCTTCACTGTGCTTAACCACTTGAGTTGGGCATGGTCTGTGACAAGATCAAAATAGTGTCCTAGCAGGTAGTATTGTAAAGAGTAGGTAGCCCATTTAATGGCCAAACACTCCTTTTCGACTATGGAGTATTTGTACTCCCGTGTCTTGAAAGGGGCCTCTGGTTTGCAGACACACTGAACTATATGACCTACTGATTAGAGGACTGGCACCTGAACTGGATTTGGCTGAGCGGACAGTTGAATTATGTCTAGATAATTCACACGTGCAACAACAATCGTTTTAACACAAGGAAGACTTAAACTAGCGATGTCCCAGTGGAAAAGGACATTAAAACATCAAAGGACTGTCAGTTAGTGGTAAGATACACAAATGACCTCATGAAAGTAGCTACTCAGCAGAGTGAAAAGACTCTAAAAATCGAAGCGAAATTGAACATTTTGCGCTCCACATCGAATGCTGAATAAGGTGCTGTCACTCTGCTAAGGAAAGCTGCAACTCCGGGACTCTGCCAGATAAACGGACCCAAGATGAGGAAGCAAGCTACAAGTAACCGGCAAGAAGACTGCCATAAAACCTACAGCAACTGTTATCAGACAAACCAGTCTGGGTCTGCTGTACACTTAAAACCCCACAGTATCCAAAGAAACTGTGCCCTACTACCTGCTAGCTTAAGATTCAACGAAGAGGACAGAACAGACTGGCGCTGTTGTGGATCCTATACTGAGGACTGGAGACTTTGTTGCAGCTGTGTGTTGATTCTATCTGAGTTTGATCCAAAGTGGGATTGAAGACTTTGTTGCTGAGAGGAGCGTTTGTACTGGACTCTTGAACAGACTGAGTTTCCAAACCAGCGGACCAAAAGTCTAAGCTTCAAGGAACCGTTGAGTATAATTCCAGTTGCATTTTCCTTTCATGGAACTAAATTAATTAATTGTAACACATTCACATAGAATTGAACTGTTAATTATTTAGTTTGCACACTTTGCGTGCGAAATAACTTTTAGTGAAACTTAATGAAGTAACTATAAGTAATCTACCTCACATTGATAGATGAAGAATTTCTTTAAAAGTAAGCTTGCCCTATACTTAATCTACATAACATTATTGTGAGCTATTCTTAAGATTTTTTGCATTATCACAGATGTACACTGTGCACTGGATGTGTGTGTGTGTGTGTGTGTGTGTGTGTGTGTGTGTGTGTGTGTGTGTGAGAGACTAGCTACGTCACAGGCTTGCTGCCTGCTGCTGATGTTCTAGGGGAAAAGGGGTGTCATATTTCATCTGCCTTCTAGTCAAACATGAGTGCAGTGAGAGGCTTGTGAATTGTGTTGTGTGCTTATAGACTAAGAGATTTACTTTCTGACTTTTCTGATTTCTGTTTATTATTTGTGTACTTAATAAAATGCTACTATTGATTAACCATTCCTTGTTTCTGCGCGTGAATGTGTGTTCATAGTAAATCCTCGATCTTTGAAACACGTCAATTTAAACATTATTATTGAGAGAACTAATCAACCCAGATATTAAATGATCAATTATTGAATTGTTCCCACAAAATAAACACTAACAAATAATGATATGTTTTTTTAACAACAAGTACCTTGTTCACTGGCTGGTAGTATTCATTCTTTCTGTCCTTAATTCACCCCAACTTCCTTTTCATGAGCCTGGAGTCGGTCTTATACATTATGTGGCTGGACCCTTAATTACCCATTAAACAATGACCTTATTAAGGCTCCAGCCCCATTCCCACAAGCTTTATCGGGTCAGGGATTTAACCTCATCCACGCCAGCTACACTTAAAACCGGCTTTTTGGCGGGCTCAAATAATAAATAATAATGACGGCATTCCCGTCGGCCCCCACACAATCATCATCAATAATAATAATAATAATAATAATAATAATAATAATAATAATAATAATAATACATAAAATACATATACAAAAGAGGTGGGCACCCTGTCACTAAACTGCCAAGAGCTTTTTCCACAGAGATTCTCAACAGTGATCTTCAGAAACTGATAGGTGCAATAACACACCTCACTGAAAGATTTGAATATTTTGACAATCTTCCAGTTTCAAATTTTCAAATGTTGTACTTACAAAAAGTGGTTATGTGATTTAGAATCTCCGAGGCAGTATGGAAATGATGAGATTAGAGGCTTGTTTAATCTCTTTAAAGATGTTTTGCTTGTTGGTGTTAATGATAGTTCACTTCAAGGAGAGTGGAAGCTCGTGAAAAAGCACCTAAAGATTACAGTTTCTCCTGCTCAATAGATATTTACAGTGGACTGCTGCAAGAGAATCCTGACAACATGTCTGGTATACTATAGTTAAGATTCTTCTTACTATTAGCCCAAGCACAGCAGAATGCGTATTGGCTTTTTCAGGCTTGCACCTCATAGTTACAAGTTTGAGAGTCAGCTTGACAGAAGATAGGGTAGATTTCTTAAAATCTATTGTGAGGGCCCATACTGAACACTTTAACCCAGGCACATCTATGACAATGCCTTCCTTTTTTAAATTTTTATAATTCAACTTGCAAAACAATCTGTTTATTTATTTCATTTTCATTTTTTCCTAATATATGTACAAAAAAATAAAAATGCTGTTTTTTTATGGTTGTCTTACAAAAATTTGGGATAATAATTTTATTTTGTACTTCATTTAAAAACAAAATAGCATTTAGCAATGCTCTAATCCTTTTAAAGACTTTTCATGAAAGTTGAACAATTTGTATTTTTGAAAAAAAAAAATTAAAATAAATTGTATATAGTTGTGATATGGACAGATCTGAAAGAGACCAAGCTATACACAGGCCTTTGCATCCAGGCTTAACATTTTATTTTCACTTGATTTATAATTTAAGGTACACTTTATTTATTTTATTTATTTTGCAAATAGTAAAAACTGATTTCTAATGTTTCAACCATGTGTACTTTCGTGTAGCCATAGGGCAAAACAGTTTCACATGATTATTGTCAAGTTTAAATTACAGATACCGAGTGTTTAATGTTGAAAAAACAAAAAACAAACAACAAACAAACAAAAAAAAAAAAAACAGTAAAAAAAACATAATTACATAAGCTATTTTATGTACCTGGAGTATTTGTCTTTTTTTTTGTTTTGTTTTTTCTGAACCATTTACAACCTTACAATTGTATCCATCTACATATTTTTAATGGCACATTAAATGGAAATATTTATCAATGTGGACTACCAAAATCTGTGGTGGGCTACCATAGTTTCTCTTTTGGTAGCCCATCTGAGTACAATTTGTTCACCCCCGAAATGAAAAAAATACCTTGCACTTTACCATCTCACCAGAATTTGCACAACAGTTTAAAAAAATGGCAAATGAAAAAGAGCTCTGTGTGATATTTATATATATATATATATATATATATATATATATATATATATATATATATATATATAAACACACAGGATCAACAGAGTCATTCTTGAGCCTCTATTTAAAAGTTTTAGACAGCAAAAAGTAAACAAACCAGATTATGCACACACACACAGAATTCACACAGAATTGACAACACCAGCGACAAGTGTTGCAGGTCGATGTCCTAATACAGAGTCCATAATGTTGTAATATTTGCTTTTTTTTCCAATCGGCTCCACTTTTGCTGTAATGCCTTTTATTTTTTTATACTCTTGTTTTAGTTTCTTAATTTTCTCCCAGCACTGTTTAAGACTCCGGTTATATCCCAATTCCGTCAGGTCTACCGCAAGTTTGGCATATTTTTGTTTTGTTTTGTACGCTAGACCCAAGTTTTCCCTGGACACTTCTATCACACCAGAGAGTTACCAGTGCCTGTACTTCATTGGCATCCCAGGCTTGCATTTTCAGTCCGTCAAAATCATTACAGTCCACCTTGTAATGTTTTTTCTTCACTTCTTCGAACGCTGGCTGATGATGAAAACAAACGTAATGACATAGGTTGTAATCCCCGCCCACGGCCCCCTTCAGCTCTGAGCCAGACACAGATATGTTGCAGGGCTGGAGTTTCACAGCTTGGTTCTGGCTCGGCTCGGGTATTTGCTAGTGTAAATACACCTGTACTGTGAGATTGTGGAGCCCTTACGGTACTGGTGTGATAATGTAAACGGTACTTTAGTGATCTCTATGGAAAGCTATCTGGTACAAAAATGTGTTGTTCTATCAAACTTCCAAATACGCGGTGATTTCCTGTGTACAATGTTTTTGAAGTGTATCATCAAAATTGGCATGTAGGGATACAAATGTTCCTAGCCATATTAAAAGGTGTGAGTCAGAATCTCAAAGGATCAGAAAAAAAGCAAGCACACCATTCTGAAATGCGTTGCTTAAACAGTATCCAACTTACTGAAAATGTTGTGTAGTGATTTTTATATAGATTGTATTTTTTGTTGCGACTTTCTGTTATGTGGAATGTAATAAACGAGAACCAAAACAGTGAGTTTCTTCCCCTTCACTTTACAACGCCATTTCCATGTTTGCTTTATTTGAAATGTTTAATTTCAGTTTTCGTTTGCGTGTTCAGCTACAGAAAGACACAAGTAAACCTCATGTTATTATGGCCACTGTTTACTGTGAAGAAACAGCAATAACAATAAATGAAAAAAAATAAAAATAAAACGTGGTGGCAACTTTATGTACTATTTATTTTGGGAAAATAAGGGCCACACACAAGGGCCATGGACACACCCCCTGCCCCTGCTGCTATGCTGCATCTACCTGAGTTCAGAGCAATATAATGGCTTTTATTACTTTTTGAAAATAAAAACGAATATCCGAACGAATATTTAAATTGTGAGCGGATATCCAAACATGAAAATCCTGTGTTTGTCCCATATATATATATATGTATGTATGTGTGTGTGTGTGTGTGTGTGTTTAATTATATATGTGAGAGAGGGAGTTTCCCATGCAATTAAATGTATTTAATTGCTAATTAAGCAATTCGATTTCCAATATCTTTCACAGTACATTTTCTCCATTTTGCCTATTCTATTTATTTTCCCATATAGAATGAGCGAGTCATTTATAAACCTATCTTTCATATTCCAATTCAAAAACAAATTTGATTCGAATGAACTAAGCGTTCGAAATTGGAGGTGATAACTTGTCGTAAGACCTTTTGTGATTTGCACTTACGCATTTGCAATATAGAAACAAGCCCCTGGTCTTGTTTGCACAATATATTCATAGAGTCCTGATAAGCCTTAGCTCTAAGGGTATTGCTAGTTCACAATATATACCATAGAAATCAAAATAAAACTGTGTGAAGAAGGAAACCATACAAGCTTTACTGTAGTACAGATTCTTGTCACTACCTTTTAAGCTGTAACCTGTAAAACAGTATAAATATTTTTTTAATAAAACAATGCATTTTTTTTTTTCCTAATAATGTATTATTTGTGTTTACTGCATTTAAATGTTTAGATAATAAGCAGTTCTGTTAGCAATGCCCTGGCTATCTGGGTCATTGGGTAGTGAAACTACGTACCTCAGGATGTGTGACATTCTTTGACTCAGGTTGAGCTAACAAAATGCATGAAGGCCATTTCTGTTTAGCCATTCTTGTGTTGATTGAGACACACCATGGGCTAGATTGCATCAGGGATGAAGAAACATGCATTTGCTCTAATCAACATTTGGGCTGACGGTTCAATCCAGCGAAGAATGGATGGAAACGTTGGTAACAAGCTGCTTCCTGGGCATTGATACGTGTGTTGCGTATTTGCTTTTGTAACCCAGGTCGACCCTGCTAATTCAAAAGCAGTGTGAAATAGTACAGCCAAACCGCATAACACTGGGTCCCGATCCGGGGAGGGTCTGACCCTGGTACTGCATGCCAGTGTGGAAGGGGCTTTAGACATGAATTACTAGCTTGTTGAAATGCTGCAATTTATGTTTGGGTTATGTTATTTTTCTTTAATTGTGAATGACTGAGTCACAAGGAGATTATGATTTTTCTACTTGGTCAAAATGATTTTGTAAACTTCTGTTCCTGTGTAAAAGAAAAAAAAAAAAAAAAGAAATATATAGCTGTGGTAATCTATGTAGTTTTAAAGGGTCAAAAACTAGTTTTGATTTCCAAGAAGCATACAAATCTATAAATCAATGTATACTTTACATTACAGTCTTGCTTGTTTGGTATGGTATATGTGGGAGGGTAATGGGTGGAGCTTTTGGGAAGGACCAGAAATGACAGCACACAGGAGCCGGAAATGGAGATTAGTCCTTAGAGCCCTGTATCATCAATGGTATCAGGGCATGGTTTTATTTTACAAAAACAATAAAAATAGAACAGTCCAGTATTGCAAAAAATAAACAAGAAAACCACCTGGAATACCAGCAATGGTAAACTCAGGTTTGAAATAAAAAGAGTAAACAAAAATGTCACGGTTACAAAATAACAACAAAGGAAGCACTGGGTTTCGTTGTGGTACTGCGGTGGGTTTCCTCTCACTGCTTCTTAGCTCCCTTTCACAGATTAATGGCCAGTCCTCGGTTCCTCACTCCAGTAATCCAACAGTGTCCAAGATTTTCAAGCTTCTGTGAATAACAGCAGTGAATGAAAGCAACAAAGCAAGCACAGCATGTGTTTTCAGTTCAGCCCAGCCAGCGCGAATGGCAAAACCATACTGCTTAAATACTGCCAAGTCCCACCCCTGCAATCAGCACGCTGCCCCACGTCAGCCAATCAACGAGAACAGCACAGCTGATTGCAATGATGGGGCCCGACGGCCGCATGGTTCTACCTTGGGCCAAGATGGCTGCCTGACCCGGAACTTCCTGCATGGTCAGAGTTCAGCCTCCTGATCCAATCACGGTCAACCCTACACAGCGCTGCCGGTGGTCGGGAGGGCAAATTACGACAGGGACTCCTTCCAGTCCTGTCACACATCCCCCCCCTCAGAGTGGAGCCATAGGCACACTCGGCCAACCCTAACTCCCCTAAATCACCACCCTCCCTTGAAAAAAAATCAGCATTTTGATGCTCCTTACCCGAACGATGTTTAACAGTGAAGTTAAAGGGTTGCAGCGCCAGACTCCACCGAGTAATCCGGGCGTTCGTGTCCCTCATCGTGTTTAGCCACTTAAGAGGAGCGTGATCTGTGACAAGAGTGAAGGACCGCCCCAGGAGATAATATCGAAGAGAGTTCATGGCCCATTTAATGGCCAGGCACTCCTTCTCAATAACTGAGTAGTTGCGCTCCCTCTGAGCCATTTTCCTGCTAATGTATAGCACGGGGTGCTCTACCCCATCGATCTCCTGGGACAAGACTGCCCCCAGACCGACATCCGAGGCATCTGTCTGGAGGATGAATTCCCTGTCGAAATCTGGTGACACTAGTGCAGGGGCTTGGCAAAGTATCCGCTTTATCATGTCAAATGCTTCCTGACACTCATCTGACCATTTTACAGTGTTTGGGGCGCTCTTCTTAGTTAGGTCAATCAAGGGGCTAACAATGATGGAAAACTCGGGGATAAAACAGCGATAATAGCCTGCCAGCCCCAAAAGTGACCTCACTTGAGCCTTGGTTCGTGGAACCGGAGTGTCCACCAAGGCCTGGACCTTGGAAGCCACTGGTTTTACCCGACCATTACCCATGCTAAATCCAAGATATTGGGTCTCTTGTTTGCCAAACGCGCATTTACCTAGGTTGACTGTTAGCCCCGCCTCCCTCAGAGACTGCAGGACAGCCGCCAATCTATCAAGGTGCTCCTTCCAGGTAGAGCTAAAAATAACCACGTCATCAATATACGCTGCAGCATACTGATGATGGGGACATAACACCTTGTCCATCAGTCTCTGGAAGGTAGCCGGGGCCCCATGCAACCCAAAGGGCATGGTCTTGAAATGAAACAAGCCATCCGGGGTAGCAAATGCGGTTTTCTCCTTGGAGCTGGGTGTTAATGGGATCTGCCAGTATCCCTTCGTCAGGTCCAGAGTGGACAAGAACCTCGCCTTACCCAGTCTGTCAAGGAGCTCATCCACTCGGGGCATGGGGTACGCATCGAACTTGGAGATAGCGTTCACCTTTCTAAAGTCCACACAGAAACGAGTGGAGCCATCCTTCTTAGGTACCATTACCACAGGACTACACCACTCGCTCTGGGAAGGTTGCACTACTCCCAGCTCGAGCATACTGGCCACTTCCCAGCGCATTACACCCCGCCGACTTTCCGGGATCCGGTAAGGCCTCTGACGCACTCGAACACCTGGCGGAGTAATAATGGCATGTTCAATAATGTCAGTTCTACCGGGCAACTCAGAAAAAACATCACTGAATTCCTCAATTAGTTGGCCCAGCTCCTGTTTCTGACAGGGAAGTAACTGTTTCCCCATTGAAATCTTAGTTGTTTGACCAAGTGGCCCCACCTCAGGACCAAAATCCTCCTTGGGGATATCATTAGCAATAAACAGGGCCTCTCTGTCTCTCCAAGGTTTTAACAAATTTACATGATATATTTGAAGTGGTTTTCGATGGTCCGGCTGCCTGATTTCATAATTGACTCTCCCTATAGCTCGAACCACCTCATAAGGCCCTTGCCACTTGGCAAACAACTTAGACTCAGCTGTGGGAAGAAGCAGCAGTACCTTATCCCCAGTTCGAAAAGTCCGAATTCGTGCTTTTTGATTGTACTGCTGCTGCTGCTGATGCTGAGCATTGCACAGGTTCTCTTGAGCCAAACGACCGACTAATTCCAAGCGATCTCATAGCAGTAGTACATATTTGACTACATTTTTAGACGTAGAGGTTTGGTCCTCCCACCCTTCTCGCACGAGATCGAGAATGCCTCGGGGTTGTCTCCCATACAGCAGCTCAAACGGGGAGAACCCAGTTGAGCTCTGTGGCACCTCTCTCACTGCGAACATCAGGAAGGGAAGGAGTTTTGCCCAATGTTTTTGTTCCTGGTTCACAAATCGCCTCAGCATCTGCTTCAGGGTCTGATTAAACCTTTCCACCAGGCCATCTGTCTGCGGATGGTACACAGAGGTCCTGATGGGATGGATTTTCAAAATTTTGTAAACTTCTTTGAGGGTATCGGACATGAAGTTAGTTCCTTGATCTGTCAGAATCTCTTTGGGCACCCCTACTCTAGCAATAATCTTAACTAGTTCTTTAGCAATGGCGACAGCACTAGTGGAGCGCAGTGGCACCGCCTCTGGATATCGAGTAGCATAATCCACCATTACTAAAATGTGCGTATATCCAGATTTGGCGGGCTGCACTGGGCCCACTATGTCCATTGCTATGCGATCGAAGGGAGTACAAACCAGGGGCAGTGGGACCAGCGGGGCCGGGCGAACCCGTCCCGGCGCTACTCTCTGACAATCGGGACACTCCGCTACATATTTCCTCACATCCATGTGGAGTCCCATCCAATAAAACCGGGCCAGTATTCGTTCCAAGGTCTTTTCCCGCCCCAGGTGGCCAGAAAAGGGAATATCATGTGCCAACCTCATGACCTCCCGGCGGAAAGACCCCGGAACCAATAACTGGGTTACAGGCTGTACTGTGCCCGGGGTTTGGGATACCCTATACAGCAAATGCCACATCACGATGAAGTGAGGAAATGTGAGCGGCCCGCAGCCTTCAACTTCCTTCCCCTCGACAGACCGAACCTGCCCCCGGATGTGCACCAGAGTGGGGTCGTTACTTTGCTCCCACTCCAGGTCCACACCCCGGTCCCAGAATTGCGGTATGCCGAGCGGGGCCTCAGTAGCTTCTGCTCTAGGGATCTCAGTAACCCGCTCCCGCTGGTCACACTGGACACCCACACCCTTCTGTGTTCGTTTGACAGGCAATGCAGATTTCCCCACCAATCGCCAGCCTTGTCTCATTAATGCCCCCTCAAGTTTCTCAGCCCTCTGCTCTCTTTTAGTTTTACGGGGCCGGAACCTGGAAGTAAATATGTCGGCCTGCAAGGGAAAGATCCGGCCAATTGGATCCCCCGTTGCGACCACCCCTTCTACAATGGGTGGCCGAGCCGCATTGACCTTAACTTCTGAATAGTAAGGCCAATCTCGACCCAAAATCACTGGGTATGGCACCTTTTTAGCGACGGCCACGACTACATGGCACGTCCGACTTTCCACAGTCATTCTAACTTTAGTGGTAGGATATGCCTTGGTTTCTCCATGAATACACGAGATGGTCACAGACCCCTGTGGCCGCCAAGGCGTACCCTCCAAGAGAGCAGACCGAATTATAGTGTGACTACACCCTGAGTCCACTAATGCGTGGGTACTCATATTACCAACATCTACATTAATAATGCAAGGCCCCTCCCGACCCCTTCCCCTGTACTCACCACCCTCTGCAGCCGGACATCGCAAGGCCACGTCACACTCCATCGCGATGGGACAGAATCTCGCGATGTGCCCCACCTCGTGGCACCGGAAGCAGGTAGGGGAAGGCGGCGCTGTGGGAGACGGCTGTTTGTCCCTTGGTCCACTAGGGGAGGTCCAAGGATTCTCTCTAGCCCAGCTGGGAGCTAACCTCTGTCTCCACTTTGGAGGAGAGGCGCTCAAAGGGACGAGGAAAACTGAAGGCCTCGTTGCAGTCTTTGGGTGCGCTGGCGAAGGCTGATGCCTCACTGGAGCTGGACTGGGGTCCACCCGAAGCAGTGCGTCCTCGAAGGCCTCCGCCAGCTCGACGGCCGTGTCCATCGTCTCGGGACTGTGGCGAGCGACCCAGGCTCGAGTCTCTGGTTCCAACACCTCCAGGAACTGGTCGACCGCCACAGACTCCATGATTTGTTGGGTGGTCCGTTCAGTGGGACGCAGCCAGCGGGTCAGATGGTCCCAGAGTTGCTGGGCCATGATGCGAGGCCGGGTTCCCTCCAGCCGCTTGTAACTCCGGAAACGCCGGCAATGCGTCTCCGGGGTGATATTAAGGCGCCGGAGGATAGCTGTCTTCACCTGGGAGTAATCTTCCGCCGCCACGTTGCTCAGAGCCTGGTATGCTGCCTGCGCTTCACCAGTTAGACAGGGGGCTAGTTGGGCTGCCCAACATCCGGCTGGCCACCCTGACACTGTAGCCATCCGCTCAAATGTGGTCAGGAAGGCCTCCGGGTCATCTTCTGGGGTCATCTTTTGCAGACGGATTTTGGGCACTGGCAGCACTGGTCCAGCTGCTGCGACCGGGACCTGAGCTTGGGCTTGGGCCACTACCAGGTTCTGAATGGCCAGACACATGGCCGCCATCTTGTCAGCCATCGCAGTCATGTGGGCTGTACGCTCAGCATCCCTCTGAGCATCCCGTTCTTCCCGACGCCGCTCTATACCATCACGGTGTCTCTCCTGATCCTCCAGAACGGCTTGCAGGGTGTGCCGGTCCATGCTCATCCCACTTCTGACACCACCTGTGGGAGGGTAGTGGGTGGAGCTTTTGGGAAGGACCAGAAATGACAGCACACAGGAGCCGGAAATGGAGATTAGTCCTTAGAGCCCTGTATCATCAATGGTATCAGGGCAGGGTTTTATTTTACAAAAACAATAAAAATAGAACAGTCCAGTATTGCAAAAAATAAACAAGAAAACCACCTGGAATACCAGCAATGGTAAACTCAGGTTTGAAATAAAAAGAGTAAACAAAAATGTCACGGTTACAAAATAACAACAAAGGAAGCACTGGGTTTCGTTGTGGTACTGCGGTGGGTTTCCTCTCACTGCTTCTTAGCTCCCTTTCACAGATTAATGGCCAGTCCTCGGTTCCTCACTCCAGTAATCCAACAGTGTCCAAGATTTTCAAGCTTCTGTGAATAACAGCAGTGAATGAAAGCAACAAAGCAAGCACAGCATGTGTTTTCAGTTCAGCCCAGCCAGCGCGAATGGCAAAACCATACTGCTTAAATACTGCCAAGTCCCACCCCTGCAATCAGCACGCTGCCCCACGTCAGCCAATCAACGAGAACAGCACAGCTGATTGCAATGATGGGGCCCGACGGCCGCATGGTTCTACCTTGGGCCAAGATGGCTGCCTGACCCGGAACTTCCTGCATGGTCAGAGTTCAGCCTCCTGATCCAATCACGGTCAACCCTACACAGTGCTGCCGGTGGTCGGGAGGGCAAATTACGACAGGGACTCCTTCCAGTCCTGTCACATATATTTATTATACAAAATGCATAAATATTTTAAGTAAATTTCGATATTGAATAAATATTAAATTAATGAACTTACCAATTGCTTTTTCAAGCTTAATTTATAGTCAGGGGTGCAAAGCGTTTAAAAACTGGTGCTAAATAGTCAAATGCCACCCTTATCAATTTAATTGGAGTAATAATATTAGTTAGCATGCAACAACTACAGAGGCATTAAGTCCAAACAAACAAAAATCCTCTGCAGAGTAATCCTGGAGTGATTAAAGGTGGCATTTCACAAGCAGCTAAGAGAACAACAGTCAGGTTTCAAGAAAGACAGATCATGTACAGACCACACAGCCACTCTACGTGTAATAGTGGAACAGTCATTAGAATGGAACTCCGCTCTCTGCCTCACATTTATCGACTTCCAAAAACCATTCGACATCCTAGACTGAAACATCCTGTGGAAACTCATGAGACACTGTGGCATACCAGAGAAATTCATCACCATCATTCAGCAGTTGTACCTACAATCCTCATGCAGAGTGGTGCACAATGGTCATCTAACAGAGCCCTTTACAATCAACACTGGAGTCAAGCAGGGCTGCCTATTATCCCCCCTACTCTTTTGACTTGAAATAGACAATGGTTAATGAGACAAACCACAGAAGGCCAAAGAACCGGGGTACAGTGGTCACTCTGGCCACATCTAGATGACTTGGATTATGCAGATGATATTGCCCTAATATCACACACACACACTAACAAATGCATCGCAAAGTCACTGAGTTGGCAAGAAGAGCAACCAAAACGGGGCTCGCCATTAACAAAGACAAAACTAAGGTGATGCAAATCAATAATTCAAAAGAAGACTGTATCTTTCTGGAGGGGGAGATGCTAGAAGAGGTAAGCTCCTTTACCTACTTGGGACGTGTCATAGGAAAGGATAGCGGAGCAGTTAGACATCTAAATGAGAATAGGAAAAGCAAGAGAAGCATTTATCATGTGTAAGCCAATCTGGAACTCAAAAAAACATTTAAGCTAAAACAAAGCTCTGAATTTTTAATACTAATGTAAAATCAGTGCTGTTGTATGGAGCAGAGACATGGAGGACAACAAAGGCATAAAAACAAAGCTTTCATCAATAAATGTCTCAGAAGCATCTTAGGAATGTATGGCCAAACACCATCAGGAACGAAGATCTCTGTGAAAGAACACAAGAAACCATAGAAACACAAATCAAAAGAAAAAAGTGGTGCTGGATTGGACACACATGCAGAAAACCAACAACAGACATAACCAGACAATCACTGACTTGGAAACCACAAGGGAAAAGAAAACCTGGAAGACCAAGAAACAGCTGGAGGAGGTCTACAGAGGCAAAACTGAAGGAGACTGGATATTCCTGGAAAGAAATGGAGAAAATAGCCCAAAACAGAGCCAGATGGAAGATCAAAGTGGATGACCCATGCTACATAAGGAGCAAAAAAGATTTAACCTGACCTAATAATATTAGTTACTTTCCCACAAAAAAGAAATTAGTTCTCGTTACCTTTTCTGTGTTGTACACTCACATTAGTGCTCATTTCGGTGTCTCACAGCAATAATAAGTCATGGGGCAATCAAATCAGTCTTTCTGAGCCTTGTCACTGAATACGACTAGGCACATTTGTATCCATACATGCCAGTTTTGATGATACACTTCAAAAGCATTGTACACAGGAAACGTATTTTGAAGTTTAATAAGACAAGATCAAGACGAGGCTTACTTGACTGTACTTACCACTTCTATTTATTTATTTATTTATTTATTTATTTGTTTGTTTACCTGCTTGCTTAATGGTGGCCACATTTCTTGCAGTATCCCATTCATTTTACATTTACTGTTTTATTAGCACATAGTTAGTTTTTATATAGTTGATTTGCTAGTCGTGGTTTTATTGAATTCTAATGTTTGTATGATTAATTCAGACAGGAAAAATAAATATAACAAGTACCAATAATATAACACACTACTTTTTTATTAAGTAATAAGTGAGCACATTATATTCGTTTTTTTCTGAAGAAAAATGTAACAAGTAATAATTTACTTTTTTCAGTAACGTGCCCAACACTGGCTACTCCATATCAAGTTTTTAACATAAATTGTTTTCTGTATATTTTAAGATTAACAGCTTTTTACTTAAATTTTCTTAACTTGTATTTGATCAGCACAAAAGCTTAGTAAATAAGTCCCAATGAACCAGTGACTATGATCCATTATACAACAAGTGTTAAAAGATCTAGTGTCAGTTAACTTTTTAATATGCACCGCTTCATAGTAAATACTTTTTTCATTTTGGAAACTTGCATTCATTCAAACACAGCAATGGGATGGTTGTGTTTATTTCACTCATTAGGATAGCCATAAACAGCCCACCCGAACCCCTTCAGGAATTGACAGTTATTCAGCTATTCTCATTTATGGAATACCCAAGAACGTGTATCTCAATCAACTGCCCCCTCTAGGTACTGTACATGCAAAAAGGCAGTCACAGTACAGGAGTTTCATCTATGAAATCCCTCTTGATAATCCATTACATGCACTGCACTCTACATACTGTTCCAACAGTAATTATTTTTAATTATTTCAAGTGATAAGCTTTCTTATCTCAGGCATTGCTATTTATTACAGAATAACCCAGAATTGTATGGATTAACTTATAAATATGATGTGCCCCTTAATAAACCACAAAGAAATGTTCTCATCTACATTGAAGCATAAAATCACATGACCTTTTCCCTTTTCACATACAGTTCACACGAGGGGCACATTTTTAAACAAAATGTAGGCAACTACTGTAAGGCTGTCTGCTTCCCTGCAGCTGTGCCTTGGACTACTGTACATGATCTGTTGCTGTGACCTACAATGATCTCTAACCTGGGGGTGGTGACCTGGCAGAACATGAACAGCAAACAAGCTTTAAACCAGATGCAATGAAAAAAAAAAAAAAAAAAAAAACTCTTCATTCCTTAGACCTCAGAACTGCCTAATTCTGTGGCATGGGATTTCATTATACACTCCATGAAGATTTTGCTAATTTCTTTCCCTAATTCCTTGGTGAGTGTCTCATCCTGGATTTATCGTCAATCCAAAGTGATCCATGCAAACTACTGAACAATTTGGTTGATAAGGCCCACAGTCTTCATTTCTCGATCGCATGTGTATATATGAATTACATTATTTGAGTAAACCGTTAGCTCTGAGATAAAGGCTTAAATACACATCATCACCTTTAATATAAAAAAAATGTTTGTTTATTAAGTTTTGTATCTAGTAAAGTTAATATAATCCTTGTTTCTCTATCTTCTGAAGCCACTCTAATAAAGACTTCATACATTAAACTGCAGTTATGAATTCTAAGATGCTGCAAAGCAGCCCATAAAATACTGGCACCTTACTGGGGATAAGCAGCTGTTATTTCTTATAGCTAAGCCTTAATTACAATAGTTTTTAAGAATGAGGGATTTCAGAACATGAGTTCAACTAAACTCATATCTAATAGATTCTGTATCTGTTTTTTGAAGAATCACAGACAAACTCTGGTGTCAATTTAATTATCTAAATCTTAATAACATAAACTTTTTATTACAGTGACCAACACTGACTTAGTGAGGCTAATAAGTCGGTCAATAAATAACCCAAGAGGAAAATGCCATCGATTAATATAGAGTTGCAGTGCAGCAGTATGTTGATCCAACACTGTTTAGATAATTAAAATACTTCAATATGGTCAATATTGTCTAGGATGATGTCACAGGCGTCTAAAATAAAGGTTCTCAGGATAGCTTTCTTTTTGTCTACCTGAATAAACAGTAAGAGAGATATCATCAGATTGAAGTATTTTATATATACATAGCATGATCTGCTATTTTAGTAAATGCACATTCTGGCATTCACTGTAGCCAGCCTTTACTCTGACATCAATGCAACTAGGCAATTTAATTGTGAGAATGCTGCAGGCAGCAGAGACTAATTATGTACACATTATATACTGAATATGTAAATCAGATGAACCACGATTTTGGTGCATGTGAAACAATTTGTCACATTTATAACAGTAGGATGTGCTTTTTAACCTAAAAGGAGTAAAATTTTAAAGTAAAAGGCGCCTAACTGTAAATAAAATAACATCTAATATTTTGAACTTCATTTTTATTTACCCAGAAGTAATTCAATTAAGATGGAAGTTTTCACTTACAGTGTCGTCCTGTCAGGAACATCCATACAAAGTTTCTGACAACAAAACAACAACTGAAAACAAACCTTTGTGGGTAAAATATCTGTTTCATTTTTTTTTTTAATTTAGTTTAATTTATATCTGCATTTCTGACTAATATGATCAATATAAACATAAAGTGGTAACATAGGGTCAGGCCAAATACCAATATATTAATAGTATACCTTGATTTAAAGTTGGAAAGTCTGGGGAATATTCATTATGGTATTACTGTAGCTTGGACTGATAATTCTGCCATTGCACACATACCTGTTTCTTCTGACAATAATGGGAAATTATTGTCTGAGAATACATTTGACAAACATGTACATTTCCGTTTGAACAGTACTTTTTTTTTTTACCAAGTCAACAGTTGTCCAAGAGGTGAAAGGCTTTACATTCAGTGGCAGTTGGGGGCCAAAATAAAAGGGAAGTCCAGTGCATAGTAGGAGGAGTAGATCAATAGATCTACAAGTGCAGTCTAAACAGGTGTGCTCCAGTTTGGCTGTTAAACACATTTTCTCCACTAACCAACAAAGAAAAGACAACAGTAGCCCATCATAATTTAGTCTAATATACTTAACTGCTACACACTGCCAACGTATGTTTGAAAATGCACTGTACACATGTGACAGAGTGGTAAACGAAAACAGGTGAGTGCAGTGCAGAGTGGACCCAAAGCAGACAGACAATGATTTTCAGGTGCAAGGCTGTTTATTGATTTTGATTGGCAACATCTATAAATAACAATGCTTGAGTGATACAGCAGCGTCTATCACTCGGTATTTGTAAATCCCCAGGTTTGATCTGTAACCAAAATCCAGTTCTTACACACCTACACTTTTTTGTGATAGTGAATAAGTGCTAGTGGTGCAAGACAGTCCTCCATTAACGAAGGGTGAAAGTGTTGATGTCCGGGATCGTGCTGGCTTAGGCTATAGCTCCGGACGGTGTTAGTTGTAGTCTATAAACAACAGACAAACAATTACTAACACGGACAAACACAAACAAAACAGTCACGGTTTTTGGAATCACAAGGGTTTCCTTTTCAGTCTATCTAACTGTATTTGTATATCTGTTTACAAAGTAACAGATTACTTGCACTACGACCCCTTATATACCCTCCCCCATGACCCTTAAGTTAACGAGCGCGTCTGCTCCTCCAATTCACGGATGCCGTGCCGTTTCACGTCCAGGTCATTAAGTTCGGGTACTGTAGCTCTGCCCCCTTTCTAGATGGCCGACTGCCACCTAACCCAAGAAATAAATTGTCATGCCATTTAGTCCAGGGTACTCTGTTCCTTTTACATAGCGCCCTCACAGAATCATTTGATCTTTGTCACAAAACACCATTGATATACCATTACGATTTGAAGACCATTAACATACTGTAATGACCCTGACAATTGCATCGTTACGGAACTTGTCCAGTTTGTTTGTCTTGTCTATCTTTTATATTACATGCATTGTAAGGGGAATGGGTCATGCCGTTAGTATGAGAAGGGATAGTGCATGAGTGTGTGAATGTGTGCTACTGCTGTCTGGAGATGCACTGGCTAAGCCCATGCTTATCTCTCCCAGTTAGTGGCGGGAAGAAGAGGGGCTGCAGAGCATGGAGTTGTTTGCTTGAGCCAGACAGCAGCGTGAAATGAGGAGAGGGTATATAAGGGGGTGCATGAGTCTGTGAGGGGAGACAGACACGAGACCGGGGAGATTCTGCTGTGAAAGTGAAAGAGTGAGATAATAAAAAGGGTTTATTATTTTTGGTGGCATGAATTCCAGCCCCTAAGAGGAATTCTCTTGGAGTTGTGCACCACTGGAGTTGTGCACCACTGATCTAAAGGCTTTATGATCAGCTTGTTTATGATCAGGTGTCGCCACTCGCAAGTATTCTGGTAAGAAAAGGCTCATCATTGATTTATCTTCCCCTCACTCTCGCTCAGTTTCTAGTATAAATGATTTAACCCCCCAGATCAATTTTCACTTTATTATGCTAGAATAGAGGATTCAATTGGATTCATTAAACTTGCAGGCCAAGGGGCATGGCTTTCTAAGGTTGACATTACAGATGCTTTTAAGGTCATGCCCATTCACCCCTCTCTGTGGCACCTATTTGGGGTTCAACGGCAATAACTTTTATTTTGCAGTATGTCTTACATTTGGATGTCGGAGCAGCCCTCACATTTTCAATTCTTTCTCTGAAGCTTTATGCTGGATTACACCATGTAACAATTTTTTTTTTTTTTTTTTTGTTCCTGGGTAGTAAGTGTTATTTACTAATTGCTTATGCCTCAAAAGTATAGAAAATGGCTATTATTCCCCACAAACTTTGCTTTTGTGACCAGGACAGTGATATTTCAAAATATCACTATTTCCAATGGGAAAATGGGCAAATGTGTGTCTTTTCGTTCACATAAAGTCAGTAAAAAACAACATATGAATCCAAATGAACATGTATTTATACTAAAGTAATACAAAAATGACTACAAAAGATTTAGAAGTGAGTAGTTTTTCTAGATTTACGATTATACTGTATTTACAGTATAATCGTAAATCTTGAAAAACTACTCACTTCTAAATCATGTTTACTGCTTAAAAAACATGATGAGGTTAATTCATTTTAGCCTTAAGGAGTTTTTTTGCTGCTTCTTTTTTTGGAGCCTGGAGGAAGGGCTACCCATGGCCATGGATTCCCTATGGTTTCCCCCTACCGTTTGACCAGTTTTTTTTTTTTCCTTACCTGAGCACCATGTGTTTTATTCGGCGAGATGGGGGAGGTAGAGGTGGCCTTCTCTTTTTGGGGAATGGTGGCCCAAAACCACTTGTCCTGTCTACCGGCTTTAGTTAGTTAGTTTAAAATTTAGTTTTAGATATTACATATTCTGCAAGCACAGGGGAGACTAATGAGCTCCTATGGACTAAGCCATGGGCTAAAAGTTTCACACTGTATATCTATATGGGAATGTTTCCTTTAAATGAAAAGATGATCATTCTACATCAATCGTGGATTCTCATTTCTGAATGACAAAAACCTTTTCATATTTCAATACTTTTCATAAAATACTTTCTAAAAAAGTTGTTACGGCTGGAGAAAGGCATACAAAAATCAAGCACATCCTATATAGACCTAATTTGCTAAACTTCAATAAATAACCAACAAAATATTACAGGTGAAAAGAAAGTGAAAGGGTTTACCACACTGGAGAAAATTAACAAACACTGCTGATGAAGGACTAAAATAATATAAATACAACTTCCAACAAACACTAACACAGAAAAAACATCAACAACTAGATTTGTTGCCAGATAAAGGAAGTGTTATCATAATGTAAAACTTTGAAAATATATCACTTTACTGATGCTCCTGTTGTTACAATGCAATTGGAATATGTGTGGTGTCTTCTGGGAATAGTAGTTTATGTGGTACAAGCTGAAAGATGTTTCCAATCAGCAGAAAAACTACAACTGTGTCCTGTTATGATGGATTTCTTTTTTTCTGGTCACTTAAAAAAATCTCCTTCAGAATTTGAATATGCAATTTACATTATTCAACACTATTCACCGAGCACATATTAGCAGTACGTCAGCGGAGGCAGGAGGGCATGATTTGCTCCTCCAGTTAAAACCACGGCTCAGACTATGTCATCTGTCATTTGTAGTACTGTGGTTATAGGCTACTTGCACCAAGTGACGTCAAATTTCAGAATACCGCTATCTCAATTTCCTGCAAATGAGTGGTTTATTTGAAATCCTGTTCTTTACATCTTTTCCTTTGCTGTATTGAAAGGTTTTTAGATAGTTTTTTTTTTTACTTGTTTATTTCATTTTGGAGAGAAAAAAGAAGAGCATTTAAATTTCAACAATGAGAAGGAAACTGCAGTGCTCACTGTTGTATCTCGTTATGCTCAACTTCAGCATGGTACAATTCAACAGCAAGTTTCCATTAATTTCCCATGCATGAAGTGACAAGAAAAATTGATAAATTTACAGTAATAAAAATGTCCAATTACTATGTATGGTTATATATATATATATATATATATATATATATATATATCTATTCATATATTATATATATATATATATTATATAGTAACAGAGCGGAATGCCGAGTTCAAGTAAAAGAGCGGGCGGCTTCAAGTTGGTTTCGCCTGAAAACCACCACCCAGACACAAGATTTAAAGTTTTTTAAAACAACAAAAGCAAAATAAAACAGAAACAAAAAGCTTAACTCCACACAGGAGCACTAAATAACTTTTCAGGAACCTTACACTACACAAACTGGACAGCTAAGCTGTTTACCAGTTTCAAAACACACAGTACATCTAAGCACAAAGTAAAAGGTTTTCACACAGTACCTTAAACCACACAAGTTTCTTCACAGTGACAGCCTCGTTTCACACAGACTGGAGTCTGCCCAGCACAAATATTTCTGAACTCTGCTAATCACAGACAGGTGTTAATGATTGGAGCCAGGTGACTCTCTTCCTGGCTCTCTCCTGTGGCATTCTGGGGGATGTAGCTCTTTAGCCTCTCCTGAACTACATATGTTTCTCTTCCTCCCCCCCAGTCTGTCACTATACTTATATATATATATATATATATATATATATATATATATATATATATATATATATATATATATATATATATATATATACAGTGCCTTGCAAAAGTATTCAGACCACTGACCAATTCTCTCATATTACTGAATTACAAATGGTACATTGAAATTTCGTTCTGTTCGATATTTTTTTTTAAAACACTTAAACTCAAAATCAATTATTGTAAGGTGACATTGGTTTTATGTTGGGAAATATTTTTAAGAAAAATATAAAACTGAAATATCTTGCTTGCATAAGCATTCAACCGCTGTGCTGTGGAAGCTCCCAGTTTGCACTGATGAAAGAAATTCCCCTAACGAGGACACAATTACCTTACCATTGGCCTCCACCTGTAACCGTTAAAGTTGCTGTCACATGTTCTGGATAAAAACCCCACTGTTGAAGGATCATTGGTATGGCTGTAAATCTGAAGGAAAATGAAGTCCAAAGAGCATTCTACAGAAGTTAGAGATAAAGTAGTACAAATGCATAGATTAGGGAAATGGTACAAAATAATATCCAAGTGTTTGGATATCCCAGTGAGCACAGTTGGATCAATAATCAGGAAGTGGAAGCTGCATCACACCACCCAGGCACTGCCAAGAAAAGGCTGTCCCTCAAAACACAGCGCACAAACAAGAAGGAGACTTGTGAGAGAAGCCACAGAGTCCAACAATCACTTTGAAGGAGCTACGATGTTCAGTGGCTGGGAGTGGAGTAATGGTGCACCAGTCAACCATATCAAGAGCTCTGCATAACAATGGCCTGTAAGGGAGGGTGGAGAGAAAGAAGCCGTTACTCAAAAAGTACCATCTGAAAGCACGTCTGGAGTTTGCCAGAAAGCATGAGAGTGACCCAGCTGCGATGTGGGAAAAGGTTTTGTGGTCAGATAAGACCAGATAGAGCTTTTTGGCCAAAACTCAAAGCGCTATGTGTGTCGCAAACCTAACACTGCCCATGCCTCAAGATACACCATCCCTACAGTGAAGTATGGTGGTGGCAGCATCATGCTGTAGCACTAACTACCTGAATGCAGCATAAGTAATTTGCTGCCTGCTGCTCTTAATTGAGTATCAGAATACCTGGCCAGGTTAATTTAATTATCTGTTCAATTGCTAAATAAGTAATTTTGTTCTCATTTTTAAAGTGGGCCTTTCAGATTCCATAAGGCAAAATTAAGTGAAGCTATTTCAATTTACTGTTAAATTTTGGTAAGGGGTTTATCTCTGCACTGGACTTTCTCTCTTGTTTTAACTGAATGATCTTTTCCTTAATTTCCACATGGACATTCTATTTAGATTCAGGTGTTTTGCTAATTACCTTGGCAAAGGTCTTACTGGGCTTGATTTATCATTCATTCTAAGTATCTTAATTGGTGGCTCTTTAAATAGGACTATTACTTCCTGGGAGAGGGTGGTTCCTTTTTCGCTGGATGATTCTTTTTTGGGTGTGGTTTTTGTGGATGCAAAGTGTTTGAAGAGGGAGTTTGCTGGACTGTAAAGGAGAAATCAGGACTCAATAATCTTTTGGATGTTAGAAACAGTGTATTTTCTCTAATCTGCCATTTTTCCAGTTTAAATTAACCAGTTATCTAATCTCCTGCCAAACTGAAACTATCCACATTATTCAAATTGTATATATGGATCCTAAGAACAACAACAGTGACTAATCCATTTATCATCATCACTTTTTGTCTTCTTACCTGGTTGGAAACTCCAAGCTCTACAGGACCAAGGAAGAACTGGGTGAAATCCCCTAATGGGGAGGAATCTTATTTTTTGATGCTGGATTGTCTGGGCTGTTCTGACTGTTTTGGATTATTATCATTTTTATTTATTTATTGGGATTAACGAGCACCCAGCACAGAAGCTTCATTTTTATTTTGTTTTGTGTTTAAACTTTTTTCTGGTTCAACTGCATTCTCAATACAGATTGGATATAACATTTTGGGACTTCTAAAGTATTGGGGGTTGTGGTTGTTAAATGGACATTTTTTTTTTTCTTTCTATAAGGACTGCCTGATGGACTCAGTGGTAAACATTTTGAATGGGTCAAATGCTGTCTGATTAAAACTCATGTACACCAAGTGTTTGATACATCTGTCTCAAGTATAATATTCCATGCATATTCAATAACATCTGCTATTTGAACTCTGGTGTGGCCTTCTGGTTTAATTGTCTTCCTATGTTCTATTTGTTGTAAACAATCCTGACTTACCTGTGAAATTTTTCTTGGTTCTGTCGCACAATCCTACTGCTTTGGAGATTTATATTGTTCAGGGTAGTTTATTTGTATTTCCGTCAAAAAATACTAGTAATTGGATGTTGCTTAAGGATTGGGTTTGTTACAATGCTGTGGGGATGCTTCTCATCAGCAGGGACTGGGCATCTTGTTACAATTGAAGGAAGAATGGATGGAGCAAAATACAGGAAAATACAGCAAGAGAATCTGCTTCAGTCCGCTAAAAAACTGAAGCTTGGGAGGAAATTCACCTTTCAGCAGGACAATGATCCCAAGCACAAGGCCAAAGCAACATTGGAGTGGCTCAAGAACAAAAAGGTGAATGTCCTACAGTGGCCCAGGAAAAAAGTCCTGATCTCAATCCCATTGAGAATCTGTGGCGCTATTTGAAAATTGCGGTCCACAAGCGTCGTCCAACCAACCTGAACAACCTGGTGCAAATCTGCCAAGAAGAATGAGCCAAAATCACTCTGACACCATGTGCAAAGCTGGTACATACTTACCCCAAAAGACTTAAAGCTGTTATTGCAGCGAAAGGTGGCTCTACCAAATATTAATGTACGGGGGTTGAATACTTATGCAAGCAAGATATTTCAGTTTTTTATTTTTCTTAAAAATATTTCCCAACATAAAACCAATGTCACCTTACAATAATTGATTTTGAGTTTAAGTGTTTTAAAATAAAATATCGAACAAAACGACATTTCAATGTACCATTTGTAATTCAGTAATATGAGAGAATTGGTCAGGGGTCTGAATACTTTTGCAAGGCGCTGTATATATACACTCCGCAGTTTGTTGCCCCTGCCCACACAGAAATTGAGTTTTAGGTGCTTAAGTGCACGTTTAATAATACAATATTTTCAGAGCACTCTCTAAACATTCGGGAACAGCCCTGTCTACCCCAGCTAAGCTGTTTGCCCAACACTTAAACAAAACACAAAGTTTTACATATTTGTACACACAGTACCTTTCTGTTGACTGCTCGGAAACAGAGCACACCTTCTGCCTCCTACTCAGCAGCCCAGAGCAGTCTGACCGCTGCCTTTATTACTTATAAAAAGTCACTGCAAATATAACACATAAAACAGGAATATAATATAATTTGCATGTTAAAAATGTTATTTTGATTTTGTGTTAATCTGTATTTTATGTGCATGTAATGTAATAGCTGTGAAAATCCCATGTTTTGAATTGCATTTATGAGCGGTGGAAAGACCAGAATGAATACAGACTTCATTGCTGGAATATCAGTTTCTCTACAGATAACAGGATCAATGTGACGCTTCACCTGCAGAGAAAAGCACAGGACTAATAAAGCCTCAGAGTCACACTGCAAAAGTTTGCCAATGCAGATGGCTAGAGGTTCAGCATGAAAGCAATAAAAAGTACTTCCAGTTAATTATAGTAGCCAGATTGGTTGTCTTTTGTCTAATTTACTTTCTTTGCAAGCTTTTTAACAATCAAACAAGCATGATGGGCCGAATAGCCTCCTCTCACTATCAAAATGTCTTGTGTTCTTATTTAAGGTGCGCTGGGGCATTGTTTTGAATGAGACATTTGGCTTGAATACGTTTAAATAGAATTCTGTTCTAATAGCATGTAAGAGGAAGGCACCTAAAATAGTGGCACGTTTTGTTTTAGAAATGTAGCATGAAATATAATGCTTAACTTTGAATGTTTCACTATTGGATTGTGTATGTTAGCAGTGTTTTTAGCAGTTCTTTGCCAGAAAAGGTTTTTTTTTTAATTTATTTTTGGGTTTTTTTAGCCGCTGAACTAATTTTATTAAATTATTTGGAAATGGTGATTTTCAAAATATCTAACATTACAAAATTGTAAAATGAACGCATAGTGTTTAAAATCAAGGAATACAACATTTGTATACATTACTGTGTTCTTTTTAAAAAAAAAAGTGTTATGTATAAATAAATGAATCAATCAGGCTAATCTAGTTTAGCTTTATACTCTGTGTTTACTTGTTTTACTTTCTAAAAGATTTGAACAGTATAGATTCATGGAGGTGTTATGTTGTATGTGACTTAAGAACATAAGAGATGTTACAAAAAAGAGGAGGTCCATTTGGTCCATCTTGCTCATTTGGTTGTTTATTGATCCAAGGAAAAACCTCATTAAGCCATTTCTTGAAGTAACCGTGTAAATCAACTTCCACAACAGTGTTTCATTTATTCATTCCTTACTCACATTTTTAGGGCACTTTTGAGATACTCCTGTATGTAAAACATCTGGCGTGGTTATAAAAAGTTTGCTTCAAGGAAAGCATTTCTGTTTATTTTTGTTATATATAAGAATTAAGAGATTCCTTTTAATTGGAGTATTTGAAGCTAGCTGAAATGCCAGAGTTCTCTTTTTATATGTAAGAAATAAAGTAAATGTTGTCTTTTACACTAAGTCTTGCGCTTTCTCACGTGTTTTATTTGAATTTTATAGTCGGTGGCAATGATCTTTGAATACACTGGAACTTGTTTTCAGCAGAATATATATATATATATATATATATATATATATATATATATATATATATATATATATATATATATATATAGTTAAACAGCAAGCACACCACCATGCTGTAGCAGTATTAACTGTGTATTAGTCTTTTATGCACTTTACACTTGCAAAAAAAGGAATTTGGCAGCAATTTAACATGTAGTGGACATAAGATCCAAAATATCGTGATAGTACCGAATATCAAGATACAGTGCATGGTATCGGTAATCCCTAAACGACTATTTATTTAACACTACAAGCACGTAGCAGAAAAAAAAAAAAATGGATTTGTCTGGAGAGTACTTTTATAGTGACTATACACTAATGTACTTACAATGACACACAAACAGTATATGCTAACTGAAGCAGTTTAATAGAGCAATGCTGAAAGTAAGTTTTTAAAAAGATATTTAAATAATTCAACTTAAAATGTAATAACTCCCCTTCATAGTCACACATGTAGTGGGAGGTGTAAAACTTAAACCCCTTCTCCAACTTGTTTGTTGATGCTACACGATGACTTTGCCATCCTGTGTAGGCATTTATTATTAACAGCAGTAGGTCTTAAAAGCACTGTGTAAAATAGGTTCATTGTAAAACTGAACTCTCAAGTTAAAAAATAAATGACTGAAATACCAGCAGCAGTAACAACAAACAACACAGAACTTGCACTGAGCGGAGACTGCTATACCAGTGTAGCTCAACTACTACCAGTGTAGCTCAACTACGTACAACGTGCAAGTAGCGTATAGAGATAGGAGTTTAAAACTGAGGCTTGTCTCATCTGATGAAAAAATTCTCTGGGTTCTTCCAATTAAAACTAGCGCTCGGATCATGTGATATGCTATTTCTCGTACTGTTGTTAATCGCAGATAGGAGTTGATAACGGAGACTTGTCTCCTCTATTAATATAGGAATGTTGAATCTAGGGTTTGGTTAAAATTAAATTTTTTCTTGCATTTTATACAATATTTATGTTTTATTGAACATTATTACATTATAATGCTACACAATAATTTATATATATATATATATATATATATTACCCGTGGGGCTTCTAGGAAATATGATCAATAGACGTTGGGTCTCTTTTAAACGCCGGGTTATAAATTTATAATATAATGCGCGTCATACTGAATGTTCCAGCCAAAACACACACATGGCAGTATGAAGAGGCTCAGGATGAAAGATAAGAAAACTTAATTTAAACAATTTTAAAAGTTATATGTAATACATACAGTTTTTTTATGAAGTTATTCATTTTAAAACCAGTTGTGAAGCTTTTTTGAGCATGCTGAAAGTAAGTAATGTATGCGTTCAGCTGGATGGGGAATTTTAACCCCATTCATGCTGTAAATCAGTAATAACAAACATGTTTCTAAACACCAAACAACAGATTCAAATCATAATAATACAAATAAACACAGGGGCGGGGTGTACCCTGTCACACTGCCCAAGGTGTAAGGAAAAACATACAGAGTGGAAAATAAGGGCCAGGTGTCCTAGCTTATCAAGAAAATAAATACTAGTAACTGTATAAATAAAGCAATGTAGGTAGAGGTGTGCTCCAGTCTGTCAGTGAAAATATAAACTTTAAATAAATACTCCTTATGGTGAGCTAACTTTCCAGTGTGTTGTTAAGGGAGGGTGTGGTTAAAACCAAACAGTGGAGCTATTTATTGATATGGCATGGCAAGTATTTTAGTTTGTTAAATTAAAATAAAGTCATAAATAAGAAATAAATACATGTAGTGTTATGTTAACACAACCTGCAATATTGGAATTACCCACTGACACAGCAATCAAAGAAAACACAGGTTTTGTAAAAACATTTCACACAGGTCGTAAGTGTGGAGTTCATAATGCCTGCTCTAGACTTCCTGTAAAATGTTGGCTCCCAGACCAAGCAATTTCCTACCTGCAGTCAATTGTCTGTGATGTGAGCCTTTCAGGAAACTTGATGGAAGTCTAGTACACAGCCTGGAAATAATGTTTACCAGTGGTGAATACTTAATAAGTCAATTATCAAGCTTTTGTAACATCATATTCCCAGCATTTATCTTATGATAATACTCCCATTCTTCAATAAGCTGTACAGCGGCTTCACCCTAATTCTCAGTTTGGTACAAGGCCAATTTTTTAATACCCTTTTCCTGTGCTAAATACCAAAACCATTGATAATTTATTTTCCACTCTCTAGCTCCCTTAAATTACAGTTTACATTGGGATTTGTTTTCATATAATAAATGTTTACACTGAGTAAACACAAAGCTGGGCTTGTTGGTATTCATGCTGAAATGCACATTTACCATTCAGCCCAGAATAGCTGTCCATTTAAACACAGCAATATACGGGAATTTTAAAACACTTGTACCTGTGTCATTGCAGTATCCAATTTGTAAATGATTGATGCTGTCAGCTACCAGTGGAAAAATGTTGTCTGAAGACACGGGTAACTGACAAGCTTTTGAGACAGGAAAGGTAAGTAAATCCTCAATTAACTAGAAGACTCCACGTTATCTCTAACTCAGTTCTACTGTGATCAAAGGACCTAGAAGACATGAGCTCTTAACTACGCTGGCTATCGATTCATCCACTGGCAAAAGGCCCCAGGCACACCTGCGAGTTCAGGAGTATCTAAATATAAACTTAACATCTAAGAGGACACACACCTTTAAGCTTAAGGTTGCTGTTTCCTTGTTGAGTAAGACTGTCCTGTTGTTATACCTTTAAGTTTACCATTTTGCATGACTTAATAAACTTAATTTTCCCATGGGTATATGATGCATTTATCATGGTTTACCATGTTTCCTTTTTAATATGCTTTGCCATACATCTCTGGGTATTACAGTGATTACCTATGATTTATTACATTTTGCCATGCATTTACTATGGTTCATTCAGCTTTTTAATTAGAATTTCTTGTTGAAAAAAAAAAGGTTAAGGAATTATTTAAAATGAAGATATTAATAGGTGAATATTCCAGAAGCATTCCTATGCAGTTTATGCATGGTGCTTTATAGATCTGTTCAGTTTGTCAGTAGATACTCCTGGAGCCATGGATTTTTAGTAGACAAAAAGTCAGAATTTTCTCAAATAGTAGTTTGCAGCATTGTGTGTTAGTTTAAAAAGGGAATCACCTCATTTATGTTAAAGGCACCAATTAGACATATGTTATTTATGTCCGCGTTGAAGAAAACAAGCATAAGTCAAAACCCATTACATACAAACATGTTATGAGTCAGATATTGGCCAGATATTGTCCTGGACTGCTTCCAAGCAGCTTCATCAAATAGACTATCAGAAAACAGTAGCTTAGAAATGCATTCACTGAAGCTTTGAGGCAACAAGTAAAGGTTTTTAATTACAGAAAATACTGCAAGTGCTCTGCTGAGCATGTTCTGAAGAGCATGTTTTGTATATTAAAAATATACAAATAACATTTATCATGTGGTTAATCTTATTTCATAGAATAATTTAAAACTTGTCCAACTAGTCAGACCAAAATGCAACTGCTTAAATAGATCCAGAGAGAAATTGCTGACCCAATTATTATGGCAATTATGCTTAATATAATAAGCCTGGAATATTTCTATCTTTAATTATTGTTTAAATAGGAACTTTGTGTTGACATCATTTTGATGGTCTTTTCATAATTTACCCAATGACTGTTATGCTGTCCTGATATATGATTTCAGTTATATAATCACAAGCACATGACTTTAAGTGATATACCAGGGTAAAAAATATATTCTTGACTGTTTGGAAAACTGATAATACAGAAGGCACTGAAAAATTATGTGCCATGTGCCTTTAAAAAAAAAAAAATAATAATAATAATAAAAAAAAGAAAAGTACTGTATTTGTATGGTTTATGAATTGCAAGGTGTTTCATTGATGCAGTGAAATACAGTGAGAACTAAACTAATTAAGCAACCAACAACAATCTACAGCTCACCACCTACGCTTCCTGCAGATTACCCCATTTCAAATGCATTGCCATTCCCCTCAAGGGAAATAAAGATTGCTTAAAGCTGGGGACAGAAAAAGGCACCTTCAGTAAAGACAGCCTATACAAGAAAATAATACTGCAATCATTCCCTCCAATTAGCTGAAAGGGATTAAATCTTCTGCTTCCAAAGTAATGTTCCAATTCCAATTGTAATGTTCCTTGGGGAAGAATAATTCATGATTAGGGAGAAGGCTGGTCTAGCAAATGTGAACATTATGTCCATTACTTAAACACACTTCCTGGACTGACTGCTAATGTACCCAGGGGACTTTGCAGCAGCAATAAGTGATAGGTGCGATGAAATAGGCCGACAAGGACAAAAAGTATTATCATTTGCATTCAACAGCACTACACAGACTACCACAGCTAAACCAGTGCCTTTGGTAAACAACCCTGCTTACTCATTATAATAGAATAATTAATTTGTCTTTCATGTGTTTTAAGCAACTGATGAGCCCTGGCAGTGTATTGGTTTGACAGTGAGGCTGTGAATATCAATCTGGTCATTTATCCTGTTGTGTGGGCCTTAAAATCCATTTGTTTTGCACATAATGTATTAAACATCTTGCAGCTTAGTGCCTGACCTTGTAGGTTAAGGGAGCTAATAACAGTTATTTGGAAATTAATTGCCAAAACATGCATGCACATTAATGGTGTTTAAGTAAGTAATAAAACAAATACATAATACAAATATAATTATACAAATACAGTATAATAATAATAATAATAATAATAATAATAATAATAATAATAATAATAATAATAATAATTGCATCTTACTTAAAAAATGTATATTGCGCATTCTTGCATTCTTAAAAAAAAAAAAAAAAAAACAATTCATAAAAAAAAAAATTTCATGGATGGCAGTGGCTGGGTTTTGGTTCATTTAAAATGTATGTTTACATGGATCATACTGACAGTATGTTATATTAATATTAATTCCAATTAGGGTGGTATCTAATTTCGTCGTGGTTAATAATAATAATTATTATTATTATTATTATTATTATTATTATATTATTATTATTATAATTACTACTATAATAATTGTTGTTTTTAGAATAATGTATACTCAAATCAAAATGTTTACTACAGTAAGGTCTTGGTATTGTATAGCAATGTAGTCCCTGTGTCTTCATTTCCGATTTCATTACTGCACAGCCTACCTTAGGCCACCCTGTGAGTCTCTTCATTTTTTTTTTCAAGGCAGTCCTGAATATAAAGAATAGAGTGCTATAATCCTTCATGAAACCTGTGCTAGAAGTTCATTCAAGAGATTTATTTACACCTGTCAAGGCAATGAAGAGAGAAACCCAGAAACAGGGGAGTCAGCAGTCGGGGTTGTTCCAGGTCATGTCCTAATATGTTTGTCAATAGTGTGTTTCATCAGTGACATGCTTTGGTGTGTCAGGCACCAAAGTTCCACTACTGGAGAAGTTGTATCCACAGAGGTTAATTAGGTTCAGGTTGACTACCAGGTCAGTTAGGCCAAAATGCTATCCAAGCATTCACATGTTCCTTTCACTTTATCTCTAGGCCAAAAATGTGTGAACGGACCTTCCAAATCTACCTTTAATGGGAGCAAAAAGGCTAAAAAAAAGCTTACCTAACATCATGCTTTCCATGGTCTACTGTATTGCTATTGGTTAATGTAGCCTCAACATGAGTGGGATTCTGTGTATTTTCCACATGCAATCACCCTGTATTTGTATTGGCTACATGATGCAAGCTAGCAGCTAGCCTCTACCACTCATTATTAGACTTATTCTTAACATGCCTGTTGACAGGCAGGTTTTTGGGTCACATGTGGTTACTCCCTTAAGTTTTGATTTCCATATACAGTACGTTGTAGTATTTTTTTTTTTAAATTCATACTCCATTTTCCTCGCTTTCAATTTGAGTAAAAAATAAGAATAAAGCATAACAATAAAGGTCATCCAAAGTCTAAACTGGGCCTTCTTCAACATGGGAGGACCAAAACAGAATTGCCTTTTTAATTGCTCATGGTACAAAAAAATGAAATGGTTGGGTATTCACAGTTTGGTTTATCAGACTGGCTCTTCATCTTCCAAATATTTTTTCTACAAATGACATCATTCAGGATTCATGAATCAAGTAAGTCCCCAGTGATTTTTTTTATATTCAGTTGCTTGCCATATATATATTATATAGCCTCCCCACTTAAAGTCAGGAGCTGCTACTGAGTAAGTGGGTATGGGAGATCCATGAAAGGACCCTGAAATTTGTATCCCCCCGAGTGGAATTCAATATTATGTTCAAGCGATTCCTCAGTTTCTATTTTAAATTGCAATCTTTTGTTCTTGGTCTACATTTCCACAGGAAAACCTGAGAGATTTCCTTCCCCTTTTTATAGCCAAGAAGCACTCACCAACCCCTCACAAATCTAAATTTATCTATTAGGTCAACTGCATAATTCAGCAGCTTATCTCCAGGTTGATTTTGTATACAAGATCTCTTGGGAACATATCTTTATTGTTGCAACATTGCCTTGTAGTAGTACACACTAACAGATCAATTCACACTTCAAAGTATCCTATCACTTGTCAATAAGAAACTCCAGCCGACACTGAAGTAGACATCATGGAAGCTGCCAAAACCATTCCAGATCGATCAGTGTGTTGCACCGGAGTACGGTGAACTTGTTTAAGAAATATCAATCAGAAAAAATTGATTTGTACTTTTCTTCCCCTTAGAAAATAGCATTGGTTACAGCTAGAGCCCCATTAACTCTTCTGCACGCAAATACTATGTCTTCAGAAGGCATTTGTTATTAATTAGGTCAATTGGTAAAGGGGAGGTTAATCTGCTACTGCGACTTCTGCTCATTAATCTTTCTGAATGTATAATGCACTGAACAGGATGTTTGCAATGGTTTTCGATCCAGGAAACAATGTTTGCATTAGCCCAACTGACTGTTTCCTCCAGCCATGTTTACATAATGTTTCTCAGCATATACTTAACTTTTAATTGCAAGTCATATATTGTTAGTGTTCCACTTTTCCAGTTTATTCCTTATTTTACCAAAAAATTACAGGACATTTTTTAACTGGGTGTCAGTTTTTGTTGATTTATTCACCGATTTTTGTCTATTCAATATTTTCCTAGTACTATTTTCTAGGAAATATACACTATTTTGATTAAATGCGGTTTTATTTTGTCTCTGACATTGTAATAAGCAGCCCTACACTGTATCCTTGGATACACCAGACATTTAGACATCAGAGGATCAAATAACGTTCAAATGTGGTGCTCTGTCACTTCACAAACACATTATCGTCTGATTATGTTGGCCAATCAAAAATGTGATTATTGTTACAATTGCTGGGTGTAGTAACTATTAGCTTGATCAAAAACTGAATTGAAATACTTACACGAAAATATAATATTGGGGAGAAAATGTAAATCGGTTTATGAATATTCAAGAAAACAAATGTTTCGAAGTATACAAAAAGCAAAAATATTAGAAGTGGATCAGATGAGGCAGAGGATGCATAATGCTGCAAATACTGCTGCATTGAGGTACATGTTCAATAAAAGAACATACTGAAAAATAAGTGATACATTAAAACAAGAAAGTGAACTGAGAGACAAGCAATACATTTATGCGGCTTTTATACTTGTTTTACTAAAAGAGAGGGCATTTGTCAGAGCACTGTGCTTTGCTGTACAGTCACTGTTTATTGCAGAGAAGTATGTATTGGTGACTTCCTGTGAGAGCTAAAACACAACCTAACACAGACAATCTTAATCATAAATATTTGATAGAAAATGGTGATGCTTTAGTTGGTAAACGTATATACATTGATGGAAATGTCCAGTGTGATGACGCGTCTCCCGACGGCTTGCACCACCCAGTTCTGTCAGTTTTCTTTTCTTTTTATGATATCAAGGCTAATAAACCTGGCTTGTTTTGTGTTGATGTCATGCTCATACCTTTTGTAGATACTATTTCCGACAGCACAGCAATTGCCCAAATGTTCGCAAAGTACCAGCTAACTTGGGAAAATGTGACTTTGACTTGCACAGATTCTGCTTCATCATACATGCCAGGGACATTAAACTTAATCAGAAACCAGAACTGATACAAATGTTATTTCACATGTAAAGTGAGTATACTGAGATTTTTCTCGCCTGATTTTTTAACGATGTTTCAATTAAAAACAACTTTTTACTGATTAATCCCTATTTTAATATATGTAAAATAAAAGAATAAACTTTTTTTTTTTTTAAAAGACAAAAATCTAAGAGGAACCCTATATATTGTCTACTATGGTTTTCTGGTGTATGTTTGTACTAGATCTTGGGCCCGATCTTCGATCTTCGCACAATCCCCTCGCTAAATTTGTGCCTCACAAAAAAATAGTGCTTTGACACAAAATGAGAGATATTCCAAAACGGCACAAAGCAATTGTGAGACATTGGAATATAAAAGTTTTTTGAGCAATTCGCAAATCTCTTTGTGCCTCGCAAAACCATCTGCGCATTCACTACCAACATAGCACACAACAGCCAAGCGAGAATGCAGAATGATGGACAGTCACCATTAGTAATGGCATTACCCTGACAAGCTGCTATCATTGTTGTTGCCACAGTATGTACCAATATGACAACAGACGAGACCATACAATATATCATGCACACATACATACAGACCATTCAAATACACAATTGGCAGCATTGAGGTACAATACAAATACAAGATTTAATACTCATCATTGTATATTATGCAATTTGGTAGGCTGGACTTCTTTTGGCTTTACGCAGGTTGAAGCACTGGTATATTTTGAAGGTTATTCAATGTAAATTATATGAATATACTTATTTAAATGAATACCTTTTAGCTTCCCATAGTAACCATACCTTCAGATCTCATTCTTTTTTGCATTTTAAAATCCCACATGTGCGTACTGAGGCTGGTAAAGGATCCTATGCTTATTATGCCCCATGGTCCTGGAATGAGTTCCAGCCCAAACTAAAGCTGCAGATATCTTTATTGCAAATTAAGAGTAAACTGCATGATTTAGTGACTGAGAGTTGTAATTGTTTTAAGTAGTTGATTTACCTACTTTTGTGTATTTTGATTATTGTTTTAAATGTGATTTGCCTGTGTCTTAATTGTATTTTATTGTGTACTTGTTCTTGTAGTCCGATTGACTTGCTGCTGCCTGCTTGGCTAGGTCTCACTCGAAAAAGAGGTTTTAATCTCAATGTGACTACAAGGAAAATAAATAATTATATATAGGATACAAGGCTAATAAATAATAATTGTGTGTGTGTATATATATATATATATATATATATATATATATATATATATATATATATATATATATATATATATATATATATCCTGTTATTGACTGTTGATCTGCTAAAAACCAAAAAAATAACAGGACAATAGAGCATAGTCGGCAACCAGTTTGGGGTCATACAAGTACTAATATATTTGTGCACAGTTTTTGCAAAAGCTTTGTTGGTCACACAAGCCATTGTCTTATGTATTATAGATTATAAAACAACGACTTGTGTGCCTAGAAAGAACAAACTTGTTTTCTGAATAAGGTGTCTAGAAGGGCTAGTATTCTGATAGTATCCTAATACTAAGTGGGTATTTGGTATCATGTTTTCAGAATACTGGTATCCAGAATATGGACGGATTCATTCAGAATACCCTGTTTACATGGCATGGAATAGCTATTCAAATTTCCCTCTATTCCAAATACAACTGTAATCCTGATAGAACAGGACAACTGGAACAGGTAGGCGGATAGCAATATGGGTGCAGTCAATTGCACCTACCACGCACGACCTCATAAAAACCTGCATTATCTCCTCCCTGTTTGCTCTGGTACTGGGGAATTTAATATGTTCCTCAGCACGTCGCAGCAACGCGGTTATGAACCGGTCGAGGTGGCGGGACACGGCTGACTGGTTGATCTCCACTGTATCACCTGTTACCTTCTGGAAGGTCCCGGTGGCCAGGATACACATACATACAGACACTAACAATTGCTCAGACAAGGTATAACTGCAGGTTTGTTCTAGCCAGGTCATCATGCAGCATGTGGCATAGATGAGTCGAGACGATACCTGGACACGATTTGCTCATTGCTGAGCTCCTCATATGTGTGCCGAGGCTGGTACACCCTTTCAGCATATCTTCGCCTATGTCGGGGTTGCTGTTGCTGGATGTGCCTTGCATCATTCACATCCACATGTCGACGGACACGCTGCATGCTACCCACGTTTCCCATTGTTGCCTGTTTGTAGTCAGCGCTGGAGTGGTAGTGTGCGCGGAGTTAATGCAGTCCTTTTCAATCCTTATTCTGCGCATCACAAACCTGGTTTTCTGCTTGGCACATACCTTCGAAGATACCAGGATCACAAATATTGTGGGCCACTCCCCCCATATTGTGCGATGCATATATTTTATTTCTGCACAGCACAGAATGGATTGTGACGCACAAAAGGACTTTTTGAATATGGCAACTTGGCACAATTTTGGCACAACGGCCATTTGCAATGTGCATACCCCTATGTGCAGTGCACAAACCTTTCGAATATCAGGCCCCATGTCTTTTAGACTGGCTGAAATGTAGTTACGAAGGAAAAAAAACATTGAATTGTGTGCTTAATTCTTTTATGTATTTTTTGTTTTCATAAGCTGTACCAGGCCAAATAAAGAAGATTTTGTATACATAGTACATTCGTTTTGGTTAAAATAGGCTATTTAAAAGACCATTTTGACATTCTAATACTTTTTTTTTTTGTTTGTTTTTTGTAAATCAGTAATGGGTCGTTAAACAAAACATACATGGAAACTGGTTACCCTCAGGAACCTGTGTGCTTTTTGTAAAGTTCTTCCGAGTAGAAAGGTAAAACAAACACCTCATTGAAAGTGAAATTAGGCTGTGTACATGGATACAGTGGTTGTTTGTAAAAAAAATAGTTAACAACTACAAAACAAGTAAGATGATACTGCACTCATTTGGAATAACTTGCTTGATGTTTTGCAAATTGTAACATGGGTAAAAAGAAAAACAGTCAAAGAAGTAAGCTGTTTCTAATAACATAAATACAATTTAAGAACAATTAAACCATAAAAAGGCCAGCGGCTGTTCTTGCTCGAATAAAATTAGTATGATCAAAAGTGGAAATTGAAAATTAATTGAGCATAATACCCAAATACAAACTTGAACATACTATTACATTGAGCTTTTTAGTCTTATGAATCACACACACACACACACACACACACACACACACACATATATATATATATATATTTATATACAGTGGCTTTCTAAAAGTATTCAGAACCCTGACCAATTCTCTCATATTACTGAAGTACAAATGGTACATTGAAATGTCGTTTTGTTCGATATTTTATTTTAAAACACTGAAACTCAAAATCAATTATTGTAAGGTGACGTTGGTTTTATGTTGGGAAATATTTTTAAGAAAAATAAAAAACTGAAATATCTTGCTTGCATAAGCATTCTACCCCCACACATTCATATTTGGTAGAGCCGCCTTTCGCTGCAATAACAGCTTTAAGTCTTTTGAGGTAGGTATGTACAAGCTTTGCACATGGTGTCGGAGTGATTTTGGCTCATTCTTCTTGGCAGATTTGCTCCAGGTTGTTCAGGTTGGTTGGAGATGCTTGTGGACCGCAAGTTTCAAATAGTGCCACAGATTCTCAATGGGATTGAGATCAGGACTTTTTTTTGGGCCACTGTAGGACATTCACCTTTTTGTTCTTGAGCCACTCCAATGTTGCTTTGGCCTTGTGCTTGGGATCATTGTCCTGCTGAAAGGTGAATTTCCTCCCAAGCTTCAGTTTTTTAGCGGACTGAAGCAAATTCTCTTGCAGTATTTTCCTGTATTTTGCTCCATCCATTCTTCCTTCAATTGTAACAAGATGTCCAGTCCCTGCTGATGAGAAGCATCCCCACAGCAGGATGCTGCCACTGCCATACTTCTCTGTAGGGATGGTGTGTCTTGAGGCATGGGCAGTGTTAGGTTTGAGCCACACATAGCGCTTTGAGTTTTGGCCAGAAAGCTCTATCTTGGTCTCATCTGACTACAAAATCTTTTCCCACATCGCAGCTGGGTCACTCTCATGCTTTCTGGCAAACTCCAGACGTGCTTTCAGATGGTACTTTTTGAGTAACGGCTTCTTTCTTGCCACCCTTCCATATCGACCAATGTTATACAGAGCTCTTGATATGGTTGACTGGTGCACCATTACTCCACTCCCAGCCACTGAACTCTGTAGCTCCTACAAAGTGATTGTTGGCCTCTCTGTGGCTTCTCTCACAAGTCTCCTTCTTGTTTGAGCGCTGAGTTTTGAGGGACGGCCTTTTGTTGGCAGTGCCTGGGTGGTGTGATGCAGCTTCCACTTCCTGATTATTGATCAAACTGTGCTCACTGGGATATCCAAACACTTGGATATTATTTTGTACCCTTTCCCTAATCTATGCATTTGTATTACTTTATCTCTAACATCTGTAGAATGCTCTTTGGTCTTCATTTTCCTTCAGATTCACAGCCTTACCAATGATCCTTCAACAGTGGGGTTTTTATCCAGAAAATGTGACAGCAACTTTAATGGTTCACAGGTGGAGGCCAGTGGTAAGGTAATTGTGTCCTCATTTGGGCAATTTCTTTCATTGGTGCAAATTGGGAGCTTCCACAGCACAGGGGTTGAATACTCATGCAAGCAAGATATTTCAGTTTTTAATTTTTCTTAAAAATATTTCCCAACATAAAACCAATGTCACCTTACAATAACTGATTCTGAGTTTAATTGTTTAAAAATAAAATATCAAACAGAACGAAATTTCAAAGTACCATTTGTAATTCGGTAATATGAGAGAATTGGTCAGGGGTCTGAATACTTTTGCAAGCCAATGTGTGTGTGTGTGTGTGTATATATATATATATATATATATATATATATATATATATATATATATATATATATATATATATTAAAAGATGGCAGGGAGGGGGTTAAAATCCTTCCCTGCAGAAAACATGTGAAAATGCACATTTGGGTGTTAATGGGCTAATTGTTTTATTGTTTAGTAATCCCCTGCACCTGGTGTTAATTGTAAATTAGAACCAGGTGCAGGGTATTTAAAGAATGCAGCCAGTCTGTTCAGGGCTGCTGAGAGGTAGGAACAAAAAGTGTGTTCTGGTTCCGAGCAGTCAGAGTGAGGTACGGAGTTAAACTGTGTGGTTTTGTGTTTTGGGTTACCAGTAAACAGCTTAGCTGACTGAGGTGTTAGAGGAAACCTGACTGTATATTTAGTGCTCCAAGAAGGAGCTAGGTGTTTGTTTGTTTTGTTTGTTTTTGTTTGTGTTCATTAAAAGTGCACGTCAGTGCTACAAAAATCAATTTCTGTGTCCTGGGTCTGTTCTTAAAGGGGCAACAAACCTTGAGCGTTGCGACAATCTTTCACTATATATATATATATATATATATATATATATATATATATATATATATATACATGTGTGTGTGTGTGTGTGTGTATATATATATATATATATATATATGTGTGTATATATATATATATATATATATATATATATATATATATATATATATATATATATATATATATATATATATATATATATATATAAAGCGCTTGAAAGAAAAGGTGTAAGTACTGTTCTGAATTTGTCACAATGACAGCGTCCAAGGAGGACAGTTTGCAGACCAGGAGCTAAATGTATTATCATATGAAGTGGTGGGGAATCATGAAAGGTTTTCTGGTGCTGAATCAGGAGGGGTCTTGTCCCAAATTACAGGGTCCTGCGAGATAGTCAAAGCAGAGAAAGTAAATGTTAATACAGTTAATTACAATTGCAATGACTGAGTAATTCCTATAAACTATTTTGCTGCCTTTAATCCCAAAAACACAGGAGAAACTGCAAACCTGAAGTGACAAAAATTAAGCTTTTGTGTTTTTCACAATAAAAACAAATATTTTGTTTTGAAGTTTTAAAACCACAGATACCATCAAATTAGGAGCCTATCCTAAAAAAAAAGAATAACAAACAAACATTGTATACGACTAAGCATAGACGTAAACAGCTAATGTTTCTCCCTCTGTTACATTGTCTATTATTACAAAGGCTGACACACAATTGAAATCAATGCATTCTCCACAAGCATCTTAATGATATCCTGACCAACTACTGTCATGTGGTTAGAGTTAAGATGAAGTGTATCTACTAAGTAAGCAGTAAGTTCCTCTGAATTAGCAGTTGTAAAGCTCCGTGGGATGAAAATAATGTACAAGTTGCCTTGATCATCAGTGTCGTTGTCGCATACAACGCAAACTCAGAATCATTCATTTTGCCATTTAAATATTCTTTGTGTGCTGCACACACTTTAGTCTGAGTGTGTCACTGTTAGGCACGGTCCACAATCTGGATTTTTTTCAGTAAAAAAAAGTTGTAATATTTAATTGATCAACCGTCGTACTGGTATGTTCGGTGCACAAAGGCTTCCACTAATTCAGACGTGTTGACATGACGTGTTTCTCCACTTTCTGTGCTCTTTTTCAACGATCCTGTGATTGTGACCGGCTTGTTCAGTAATTGTTTTGCCTGACCTTCAAGTTTGATTTTCTTGTTTTTGTGTCCTGCACTGTCAAGACGCTTGTCAATAGTACCTTTTCTTAGATGATCCAAAGACACATTACAAGTTGAGCAAAACAGAATCCCACTATCTGCATGCAGCATCCCCTTTTTTGTAGCTCTGAATGTGATCTTCTGTTGAAATGAATTTAGCTTTTTCTAATTTGTCAGCTGTCTGCATTTTTAATGTTAATCATACACTGCAAGCTAATAAATCAACACTACTTATATAACCAGTTTAAACGTCCTGCTTCTGACTTGCATGTTACGTCATTGTACAGTATGAGGAATTCATCAATCATGAAGCCCGTGTTTTTTTGATCCCGTTGCCGTAGTAACAAAATGCATGGCATTGATGCCGGACCATGTACAGCTACTGTAGTGCTGCTTCTACTTGATAAAAATATGAAATGAACAGGAGAGGTGAAGAGTAATAGAAAATACTGTAAGGAAAATATGCATATTTTTCACGGTAGGCAGTCAAGTACACGATTTCTGTGAAAATTGTGAATTTTCCGGGGCACTACATATAAGGCTAATATTATCTGTGCTCAGTCTGTATCTTGTTATCACCTCCTCCTCACACAGCCCTTGTAACGCCTGCCTGCTCTGAAATACTCTCTCCCTGACTCTTCTGCTCACTCTCCTGTGCAGCTCTTCTGCTGGTTCTGTGACACCGCCTGGTTTCAATAAGTGGTACTTTTCAACACACGCTGAGGCACCTAGTAAAGTTAGCGCGCTTAAGTGAATATGGTTTGCATATTCCTTGCTGTATTTTGTGATGTAATTTGCATACATTTCCACACATTAACATTATTCATTATATTTAAATGACTCGAACGCAGTACTTTTTCCACTTGTTTTTTTTTTTTTTTTTCCTGGCACTGCCACTGGTTAGTAAATACAGCAGGTGTACAAAGCTCCCAGTAAAATGGCTTACTGCGTGCAAAACATTTGGTAATTGAAGGAAAATTAAAATGTTAAAACAAACGTGTTAATGTTATGGAATATTTGTTTAAAAAAGGGAGGAATGTAGTGTAGCTCAGCCTATGGTAGTCTTGAGAGAGAGCTAGAAAGGGAGAGCGAAGATGACTGCTGGTATGAAAGCAGTGAGCTAACATTGCTTATGAGTTATTTGTGAGTATTAATAAAGACTTGTTTATACAAACTCTAAGTGAGTGATTTATCAACAACATTTCACATGGCTCCAGAGATAAAGGCTTCTTTGCATAATACTTAAATTATGTTTAAATAATACACTATAGACACTTCAGAATGTTATTTTTTAGCTTTCAAATATGGTTTTAATCTAGCATAACTGTGGCCAGTTCCAAACAATTTAAAATCCAAGCAAACAAATTTACCTAGTTCAGATAATTGTGATGCAAATATTCACTCAGCTTTATTTTTAATGTGAGGAAGCCAGCTACATCAAAAGGTTTTAGTGTGACAGAAATGATTTCAAGTCTAATGAAAAACATTCAGCTCCATGCAATAAGTAACACGTTATTGTAAGCTACCTTGGGGGGGCATGTTTCTGCCTACATAGGATGATGTTTTAGTATAACAAATATGATGCAATTGGCTTAATCAAATACTTAGTGTCTGCAACCCCTTTGCTCTCTTTTACATACACCTCTTGAATGACAGTAATGCCTGCTGGAAGGTGCCGCAGTATGGAGTCTCCTGCAAGGGGTGACCTCTAGTGTAATACAATGGCATTTACCATTTCTGTTAAAAGTACAGAAAAATAAAACAATTTTTTTTTTTTTTTTAGTGTGTCAAATTCCCAATGCATGTGTCACCTTATTTTTTCTATTTTTTTTTTTGTTTGTTTTTTTTGGATAAAGGAAGCTTAATATTATATAAACTGAAGCATTATCCCCTGTATAAAGAAAAATAGAATAATAAATGCCAGGAAATACCCTGTTTTTGTTGATCTGATGGGGATTTATATAACAAAACTTGAGCTTTGCTCGTGTTTTTTACTACTTTATGTAATATTACACTCCATATTATTTAATTATGTTGTATTTCTTTATTTCAGACATTTTTCAAAATGTTATCTTTTATACTTTAGTACTTTACTATATATAGTGCCTATAGGATGGTTGCATACTACTTCTAAGATAACATTCAGTAAATAATAATAATATAAGAAGTAAGGGGACAACGGAATGTTTACGATAGAAGCACAGCTTTCAGACCACTGAAAATGTAAAGGCTAAAAAACTTTCCATGCTTGTGCATAGGCCTAGTCCACCGTATCATTTAAAAAAAAAAAACACACACACACACACACATATATAGTTCACATTTTTGGCTCAACGGATCCCTTTACAAAGGTTCAATTTTCAATGGTACTTGTATTGCCTTTCTCAAGTTCAATCTGGAAAGAGTGAAAATCAATTTTCTCCAAAGCCTGAGCGCATTTAAGAGAAGAGAGCTATGTGGTTTAGTCTTAGCTTGCTTCTTGGTGTGCCTAAGTGTGTATCACAGGGTTCTGAAAATCACACCTTTTGAGCTCTAAATATGAAGCAGAAAAACTAAACCCATCACTTCATCTGACTGGGTTGTTCCTGAACCTCAGGTAGATAGGTTGTCTTCAGTGCTGTCAGTCTTTACAGAAGTTCTAAAAATGCACTACACTTCCTACCCAAAACAAAATCAGATCACTAATTCAGATTTGTGCAAGTTTACAGCACAGACTGCAGATGTGTTTTGCTCCTCATTAAAGCGAAGGTCTTAGTTAAAGCCCAAGATTGGCGGCCTGCCTGGCTGTATAGAGCATTACAACACAAGCTATAGTGCATTTTTCACAACACTTGAATGTTCAATAGCTATTATTTCCAAGAGCCATTTTCCTTATGAGTTAGTGATTGCAGTTACACGATGCTGCCACTAGGCTACCAACAATGGTAACCTAACCTAGTGTGGGGTGAAGTAGGTATAATAACATCAAAAACAAACACAATGAAACAGAGCTAATAAATAAAAGGTGCCATCAGTAAAGCTAGTGTTAGTTTCGCTCTCCTGAGCGCAAGGGTTTGCTGGCTACCTGCCAGCAGGTTGCTTCTCTCAGACAGTTTAGGCTGGGTAGTACCTTCACTGACCTGTCTCACTGACCCATATCACAGCACAAGTCTCACAGCACACATTTTTCATCTGTAGCGTAGTCTCTTATGAATGGTCGGGCACTCTTCAGGGTCTTTTGATCCGCCAAGCTCACTTCCGAGCCTCCCTGCTCAATCAATTGCTTGGCAAGGCATCTCCCATTGCGCGTCCAGATGCTTTTGCAGTGGTACAGGCAAACTCATTGTAATACAATATTAAAAATATTCACATGCATACAAGCAAATACACAATCATGACACATTCATGTTTTCTCTGATATCATTTCAGCATTAAAAATACTGTTACTATATTGGAATACATTTATATTTACCTATTTATCTATTGAACTGTCACACTTGCAGTTATAAAAACATGCTATATTTTTCAACCTAAATTAGATATCCCCATTATACAGTACTTTTACAGGCTGGCTGTAGGGTGACATTAGGCCAGAAAGGAGTACACACGCAGACAAGCAGTACTGGGGTTGAAACTGAGACGCTGCGGCGCTCAGTGAGTTTATTGAAAATAAAATGTTTAAAAAGAAAACACTATGAAAAAGAAAACAACGCGTTGGCCAAAACAGACAGACAAACAAAACGAAGAGACACTAACACACAGGGACAAACATTAAACAAACAAGTACCATGCTGGTCTTCCAGCACGACATACAAATTGATTTTATATTATTATTTTTACCTCTTCACTCTTTCCCGTTCCTTCACCCTGAACACACAACCCCGAGTGAGTAAAATGTGGATCTATCTACTGTTGTGCCAGGATTCAATTAATAATTAATTATTCACTTGAATTCCAGCACATGAACGAATTTGTGCAACCCAGTGCTCACATACTATTAAATACTTTAAATGCAGGTGAAGTGCAATCCCCATGCCTAAATACAAGTACCGGTTGGTGACATGAAGGCATCCCAGGGCGGTGACGTAAAGGCATCCTTGGGCTGGGATGGATTTAGGACCAGTCCTGGTGCTGGGGTTGGCCACTCTGGCAATGGCTGTGGCGGGGATGGCCCTCTTCGCAACCACTGCGGCTGGGCTGTTTTTCACCGTGCTACCCTCAGTAGACTATGCAGTGGCAGCTGAGGACCGCCAGCATCACGTCCTGATCCTTCCACTAGGGTTAGAGGGGGAAGCTGCAGGCAGTCTCCCTCTTGTGGTGGTGAGAAAGGCAGCTCCTGCTGCTCTCCTCCTGCCGGTGGAGGTGGCGGATGCCGAGACAGCTCCTGCTGCTCTGCTCCTGCCAGCGGAGGTGGAGGAGGCAGAGGCAGCTCCTGCTGCTCTCCTCTTCCCGGTGGAGATGGCGGAGGCCGAGGCAGCTCCTGCTGCTTTGCTCCTGCCGGTGGAGGTGGCGGAGGCAGAGACAGCTCCTGCTGCTCTCCTCCTGGTGGTGGAAGTGGAGGAGGTGGGAGCATCATGTAGTCTCCCGGCGACAAAGGTGGGAGCAGCGGGAAGTCTCCTGGCAGCATAGGTGGGAGCAGCAGGTAGTCTCCCCCTTTTGGTGGGGGCAAGAGCAGCAGGTAATTTCCTGGCGGCGAAGGTGGGAGCAGTGGGCAGTCTTCCCTTGGAGATGGAGGTGAGAGCAAAAGGTAGTTGCCTGGCAAAAACCCTAAATGTACAGAATACATGGGGGAATGTGGCTGGAGCCTTAATTAAATGTTTGCTGGTTAATTATGCTCCAGCCTTATGTATATACAGAGGAATCCTTTGTTTGGTGTTTAGGTGAGTGTGAGTGCAAGTGTGTACATGTACTATGTTTTGAAAACTATTTAGTGAAGGCAAATGCACAGTCTGAGCAGGAGTGTTAATTATTTAGTTTTTGGAAACTGTGCCTTGACGCAATTCTGCTACAGACATACTGCAACATCTCTATTTAAAAAATTATAGACTCCAGAACATTTTAGAATCTAAAGAGTACATTTTCTTCCCCTATTTGTACTTGCTTAGGAAAAAAAGAACTAGACATGAGTTATTGAAATTCAAGCCTGTTGTGCAAACACCTTATTTCAATATTGATGCTGCATGCAGTTCCTCACTTCATTAAAATGCTGTGAGCATGTTGTGTCTCTCGTATATCCTCTCAAATTAAACTTTCATGACCTCTCTAGTTTTCCACATTTTTGCTTAACAAGCTTCAAGAAATTCATTTTGTTCTGCAGCATGCAGAGAAATCCACTGATAAGCCCGTGAAAGCAGTAGGTAAATTAATAGCAATGAAACGTGCCCTCAGGAACATGCCTGGCTGCTTCTTAAATCCCTCAGAGGGCTGAATTATTTCTGTTAAGATAGGGCAGCAGTCAGACCTCCGTGAGTCAATTCTTTGTAACATCTGCCAATACCTTTTTTTACACCTGAGAGAGCAGCTACATTCTTTATTATTGCTCAAGAATCAATACTCCCATTGCCCTCACAAAATGCTATACAAGCGTTATTGGCATTTCACTTGGCAGCGAAGGGTATCAACATCAATCTTACTCTCTGCACATTTTGCTAACCAGGCTCCACATTTTTCAGAGTACTTGCATTCTAACTGGGTGGTCAGCTGTTATCTTTTATGGAGATTTTTGTCATATTTAACACATTCTTTACAACACATACTTATATTGGAACATCCATAAGGACAGGGTTTTTCTTTTCTTTTTTTTTGTACCCTGCATGAAGTTACATGTTTTTGTTTTTTGTTTTTGTTTTTTTCTGAAAAATGTGTTGTGTACTGGAAAATATGCGATTTTTACTGACATTTTTTAAAGGTTATAATTGAAATATGTATTAAGAGCAAGTTTCCCCCCACTATTTTAAAAGCTGATCAGGTTAATCTGCCCCATTGGTATGTCCTTAAATGTGAACATAAGGCAGTCACTGACCAGGACATTTTCTCCAGTATGGACAACATAATTCTGTTGCCATGCTGGTCAATTTCTATTGTAAAGTTAGCAATGAGGGAGAAAATGCTTCCCATATGAGAAGTAACAGAATATTGATTGAAGAATCCCATGACTTCTGACCACTTATGATATTTGAAAGGCACATGATCTTCTTTTATCCCTTTACAAAACACTGGAAAATTGTCCACTACTGTCTTTATTTAACTCCTAATTATTAGGGAGAAAATTACACAGTGATGTTACAAATTGAGAAGCAAACAACGACAGTGGTTATATATCAGTAGCTCCAATATTCTTTAAGTTACGATGCTTTGACAGCGCTGAGATGGCAGCTTTGTAAAAGGGTTATTTTCCTGCTCTGTGAATGTAAACTAAGCGGCTATGCTCCTCTAATAAATCAGTGATATTGGTATTCAGCACAAAATCATTTTTTAGTTCATGTTCATCTACGTAATAAGAAACATTTAAATTCCCACCATGTATCATTTTTGTCTGATTTGCACTACAACAGGGCAGAAGTAATTCTAGGCAACCATTGTAAAAAGGTCAATAGGCAGAAGTTTATTTTCTCCAAGAACAACAGAAATTACTTCTAGGCCCTCATTTGTCAATTCATAATTGCCTTTACAACCGCAAGCATTTGTAGTATTTTGTGTTACCTACAGAAGTTAGAAGTACCAATCATACTTAACCGATGCCCAGTTTCCATATGTATAAGCGAGCATGAATGTTCAGTTCAATCTAAACTTTGCAAGAAAAGGAGTCCTCTTCATTCATAATGGGTTGGATGAATTAATTATATTTATGAGACGAAAATGGTTCAAGCCCTCTGGAGCAAGGCTTAAGATTTAAGCCTTTGAAATGTACCAGACTGAAATTGAAAGCACATAGTCTTTAAAAAAAAAAAAAAAAAAAAAAAAAAAATTTCACCAGACTGTGAATTAAAGCTTTAATTAGCAAGTTATTGATTACATTGTTACTATACGATAAAGAGAGATTGGAGGGCTTCACCTATTGTTGCTGTGATTAAGAGCACTGGGAGCTAAATCCCTTCTACTTACAATAATATATAACTTTGTTTGCGCGACGCCGACAAAGATATATATATATATATATATATATATATATATATATATATATATATATATATATATATATATATATATATATATATATTGATGGCGGCACTTTAAAATAATTGCTTCAAATGCATATGCATATATAATATAGCTGGTAATCCAGCATGATGATTTTGTCCTTGTGACTAAATTGTCAGTTTTATTTTATTGTTTGAGCTATATTTTAGATGTATTTTTGCATTCATTTTTGTTATTAAAAGCAATGAACTTGTGAGAAAAAATAATTCACCAGATGGTGGTTTGGGAGTTCATACCCATGGGCAAAGACAATATCCTACAGAATACGTTTGAGAACACTGAAGGGTGGAAAGCTGTAATAATGGAATTTACAACCAGACACAGTGAAATAAAACATGTATGAATCCAGGTTAATAATTATGCTCACCGTCTGCTTCTCAGTTCACTTTCCATCCCCAGAGTAAAATCTTTTGGTTACCATGGAGAACTTTGAGGCTTATTGTGACCAATAATTCCTATGTGGTTGGTGATGTGTTTGTAACATATTCTGTTGTAATGAGAAGGTTCCATTTAAAGTTTTATTAGTAAGGTTGACTGTGCTGTCCAGATAATCCCTTGTCTCTCATTTATGAACACTTCAAACAAGGCATATTAAGTCATTAATCATTAATCAAATCTGTATAAAATAATATACAATAATGTACATACTGTATGCATTTCATTTTCATATACATACAATATAACAACAAAAACTGACCACAAGAATCCACTAGTGTAGCAAGCAGTGCCAAAGCATTTCACCACAATTTTGGCACTGTAATTTTTTGTGCATTTCAAGTACAACAAATAGTGAAGCTGCACAGCTTTTAGCTGTCTATGCCTGATGTATTGCATTAATCTGCAATAATACTGTATGAATAAGGCTCTTCATTTTCAGTTAATTTCCCAGGAATTTATCTGTGTTTATTAAAACTTCTTTTAAAACGCATGAAATTCTGTGCAAAAAATGTACTCCACATTTTTCTGGATAAATATCAGGGTTCATTTTGGCGGATGCGAGGACAGCAAAAAAAAAACAAAAACAACAGAGAAAATAATTGAAAGTAAAAGCAGTTTAATGCTGTGGTAACAAACATAATTTAATGTGGTAGAACTCCAGTAAGAGGCTTGATGCTCCAGTGGTTAAAGAAAGGGGCTTGATACCAGGAAGTGGCCCGTTCAAATCCTAGCTCAGCCATTAACTCATTGTGTGTGTGACCTTAAGCAAGTCACTTAACCTCCTTGTGCTCCGTACTTCGGGTGAGAATTAAGACTGCGGTCCTATTGTAAGTGACTGCAGCAGCAGTTGTTGATTCATAGTTCACCTCCTAGTTGCTTTGAATAATATATTAGCGCTGTCATTCGATTAAAATATTTGATCAGTTAATTTATGGGCATTAATAGATTAATCGCCACACATTTTTAAATAAAGGTAACAGTCTTAAAGCAGGTCCTGCACAGTAATACTTAAAAAAAAATACTAGACATTAACAGAATATAAGTAGAACACAGACGTTACATTGTGCACTTACATTAATGCGTTGGAGAGTACCGTTGTTTGTACCCGAAGAAACTATCGACATCCAATGCAAACTTACGGTACTCACTGGGGCAATTTACAAGCAAAAACTGAAAAGCATGACAACAAATCTCTCGTGCTTTTATTGTCAAGACAGTTCTGCTTCCACGTTTACATGACAGTTTATCTTAGAGAGAGAATTTAGTCATCCAAATGCAAACAAACTCATTAATAATAACATAATGGGAGGGTTTATTTAAATATCACCAAACGCGCTGAAAAGAGATGCTGCGCGATAAAGGATATTGTTCAAATAATGCATAGGGGTTTGCATGAGTTTTAGGCGCAAGGCAGAGATGAAGAGAAGGTTACCCCCCCCATCTGTCTAGAATGCAAAGGCCTTGTAGTTAAAACGGTTCCTGCTGCCAAGAAGAAAATAATAATAGTTATTACTATTATTGTTTAGAATTAGTTGTTCCCGAAATGGTAGAAGTAGCATGTGTGCAAAAACCGACAGCACTCACCAATTCCCATTACTGCTTTTCTTATGCTTCTTAGGCTACTGATGTCCTTTCACACACCCATATATATTAGTCTTAGCCAACTGTGTAACTGTTTATGTGCTAAACAAAAGGATTATGCGTTCAATAATCACAGATATACGTTACTATATCAATTAAGCAGTGGAACAAATATATTAAAAACAACTCATGATGTGTTGGTTTCAAACAAGGTACTTTGTTGAAATATTAAAATTCATTACACAGAAAATGTGGAAACTTACACAAATGCTGTTAATATAATAAATATATAATTTGTGTGTATTTTCTAATTAGCTATAAAGGTATATAAAATCACAGGCCTACTTACAATGTAGTTGCGACAAAAATGGATGGATGGAGAAGACGCAGACAAACACTGGCTAGATTAAGTCTTGTATGGGATGCAATGGGTTTGCAGGAAAGGAATCGTGCATCTATTGCTTTCTTATCTAGAGCTTTCTTTCTAGCAGATACCCTCAATCACTTCGTCCCTATGTACAGACCTCTATTTGTGCACCGGCAGGAAAGACAAATGAGGGCGCATCATCGTCCCTCTGTTTGGTGGGACAAGGCTGTGCTCCACGAGTCTTTCTCTGACAAACAATGGATTGTAACATTTCAGGTCATCCGAGCTACGTTTGACTGGTGGAAATTGTAAGGGTGGACATGGAGCCGTCACCAATACATGTCCGTACACCTGTGCCGCTGCAGAAGCGGGTGGGTATTGCTCTGTACAAACTCGCGTTGACCGCAGAGTACAGAGTTGTCGGGAATGTATTTGGAGTCCACAGATCCACTGTCCATCGCTACTTGAACATTTTCAGCCACTCTTTTGTTCGCAGACATATGCCTGATGAGAGAGAGAGAGTCAGATGATAGCTTGTCGTGTGTATGATACATATGGTCTGCCTTAGGTAATGGGTGCAGTGGATGCTACCCATATTCCAATTACTACCCCACACCACCACCGCTGCGATTACATTAATCATACATTCTGGGCATCCTTAAAGCTGTAGTGGATGACCATGGATGGTGAGACAACAATCTCTTTGACATATACAATTATATAGGCTACATATCATGCATTTATAGTACATCCCTTTTTTCCAAACATATTTCTGTAATATAGCTTCCAGGACATCTTTTGGTCATCCTGGGTTTTCCCATGACGCCTATTTTCTGAAGAGTTCTGCACTCTATTTATATCAGGACAGATTGCCACACGTAAGCATTTACAGTAAGAAACCATAGTTCGAGATATGCATCATTTTGTATCACTTACAGCCTATTCCTTGGCTTGTTTTTAAGGGGACACAGACAGTTGAAGACCGTGAAGTTCCATTCTATATAATTGGAGACGTTACCTACCCTCTGCTCTGCTGGCTCATGAAACCCTACCCTGCAAATAACATCATGTCTGAAAAGGAGGCCTTTAATTATATCGTGGGTATGGTAATGGTTTTTGTTGAGCAGTCTTTTGGGAGGTTGAAGGGGAGATGGTGCATCCTTCTTAAAAGAATGGAACAAAATCTACAGAATACCACCAACATTGCCAGAGCTTGCTGCATCCTCCATAACATCTCCAAGGCAAGAAATGTAGCATACGATGAGCAAATGGACAGCCGCTTTGGAATAAAGTGAACTAGCGTTACCACAACCACCTACTTCCATCTGTAGGCAGGGAGACGGCGATTCACGAGCCATCCGAGATGCTCTCCTTACTTTATTCTGATCACCACATCATCAACCCCCCCTAAAAAAATTCGAATGGTATAAAAGCATAATACAAACAATGCGACTTTGTGGTTGTTTTTTTTATTTTTTATTATTATAATTTTTTATTTAACTTAAATTTTATAGTCTTCCTCCTCTTGTACGTGTATGAATTCTGTCAGCACGTGACCCGACTCGACCTCGCCCTCTAGTTGAACTGGCGTGTCCCCTCGAAAAACTCCCTCTGCTCGGTGGTCCTGTGATTCGCCCCAGCTGCTCAACTTCTCGGACAGCTGATTTGGCAGAACTGCGCACATCAGAACGGGTGCCCACCTCAGCGGGAGCTGGGGTAGGCACCTGCAGTTCTGTTGTTATTGTGCGCAGAAATTCAGCATGCAATGCAACCACCTCTTGGTGCTGTTGATCAGCATGGTCCAGCCTTTCCAAAAGGTGGCTGTATTGCCGATCCTGCCTGGCAGTGGTGCGTGCAATCAGACGGTACATCCTTCTGTACTCCAGGCGCATCAGGCGATGCTCCTGGATCAGATGCTGTCTGAATTGTCGCTCTGTCAAGCCCACCCCTTTGACGGCGAGGAGCTTGAGCAGCCCCTGAAACAAGATATAAAACTTAAATTGCCACCAGAATTGACCTTGATTTGTTTAATACCATCTACACACTTTACAATAAGATAATTTAGACATTAACTGTATTTATAACATTTAGAAAGTGCATTTCACATAGGCTACTAAAATCACTGTACAAAACAGTAAAATAACTACAAACGGAAAGTATATACATACTCTATCAATTAAATGGCAAAAGCCATCTCGAGTGAGTTTTTAAGCTACATTACAAAAACACACACACTCATAAACTTGTATGTGTGGGTGTGACGGAAAGATGAGTTCTGGTGATAAATCTTCCTCCCAACCTGTGAGGGCGCTAAAGAACGGGAGGAGAAGCATCTGGAAGGGCTGGCCTGACAGTTCGTTTCCGGGTCAGGGAAGTGGGTCAGCCTGGATGGAAGCGCGACTCTGTTGTAAGACCGTATTGATTTGAGAGATAAACGAGAGGCAGCTGCAAGTAATAAGGCAGCTGCAACCGTTTATCTCGATATCATGCGGGATTACATATAGGGGCCAGGGTAACGCTGGTCTTTTCCTTCGTTTGGGTAAATGTTCGGAGAGAGAAGGAGCGAGAGAGGAGCTCTCGTTGTTGCAGAGAATTACGTGTTGTGTATTGTTGTGTTTGTTTTGTAATTGTCTGCGTTTTGCACCACCAGACAGTTAACTCACCTATCCGGAGCTGTCGACCAGGGTCAGCACAATCCGGATCACCACTGCACGGAACCGTCACGAAATATAGTGTCTTCACCCACCACAAGCACGTCTGCACTCACCCAGGACTGGTGACCGTGTGTTCGTTTTGTTCGGGACTGTGTCTGTGTTATTGCTATCCCCGTGCTTTACACATTGTTGTGTATAGCCGGGGATTTATTATTTAACGGTCACCAGACCTGGATTATAAATAAAAGCACCTTTTCACTGGAAACTGTTGTCTGCCTGTCACTCCTGCATCGCATCACCGCTATACCTGTTCCCCTCCACTAGCCACTTTGCCACACGTGGTGTCAGAACACGGGATTATGGACCGCAACGCGCTGGCGGAGTTGCTGCAGGCACTGGAGACCAGACGGGATGCAGAGGAGAGACGGAGGGAGGAGCGCTATACGGCGCTCATTGAACGGGTAGGGCTGATCGTTGCTGCAGGAGCGACCCCTACCGGAACATCATTGATGTCGGCCCCGAAGGCACGGGCCATGAAAATGACGGCGGAGGATGATCCGGAGGCATTTTTGGTGGCGTTCGAGCGGCTGGCAACCGCGGCGGGATGGCCTCGGGAGTTCTGGGCAAGCCAGCTAGGACCTTGCCTGATCGGGGAAGCGCAGGCAGCTTACCAAGCCCTGAGCGACCAGTACGCCACTGACTATGACCTAGTCAAGCAGGCTATCCTCCGTCGTCTCAACATCACCGCGGAGACCCACCGGACGCGGTTCCGCGAGTACCGGAGAGCCCCGGAGACACGCCCCAGGGTGGTGGCACAGCGGTTGTGCGACCACATGGTCCATTGGCTGACCCCAGAGAAGAAGACCGCTCAACAAATGGGGGAAGCCATTGTGGTGGAACAATTCTGCCATGTGGTCGGCGCCGAAACTCAGGCGTGGGTACGGCGCCACAACCCTGACACCCTGGAGGAGGCGGTCAAATTGGCCGAAGATTTTGAGGACTCTTTGACGTCAGCCCGGGTCGGGATCCTGTCAGCCCCTGCCCTGCTCAGGAACCAACCTCTCCCTCCCTCTCCTCCAACACCACCACCATCACCCTCGGTCCCGGCACCCAGACCTCCCAGACCGCCGACCCCGTTGGGCCCCCTTGCCTCCCCCCCATGGAGACCGAGGATGGCCCCCAGCTGGGGTAGAGGTGTTGCCCCTGCCCCGTTGCCCTACCAGCAGCGGGACAGATATTTAACCTATGCCCCCTCTGTCCCTCCACTCTGTTTTAGGTGTAACCAGCCAGGACATAGGGCCAGGTCATGCCCCGCTGCTATGGAGTGTGACGTGGCTGCATGCAACTGGACACCTGGAACGGGTAAGCAGGGGGAAAACGGTTGGGAGGGGCCCTGTCTGATTGACGTGGTTTTAGGGAATGTGAAAACCCACGCGTTAGTGGACACAGGGTGTGAGCAGACCTTGATCAGGACAGCTCTCTTGGGCGGTATGTCGTGGCGGCCACAAGGTCAGGTGGCCATCTCCTGTATCCATGGAGACACGGCGGCATACCCCACCCTAAAAGTATATTTATCGGTAGGACCGATAAAACGTCACCTTGTAGTCGGGGTGGCGGAAAGGTTGCCGCACCCAGTTATTCTGGGCCGAGACTGGCCAAAATTCAAAGAATTGGTGCAAATAATGGCAGTCTCAGCCACACACGTAAACGTGGCAGAAAAAGGGAAAAAGGAACGGATTGGTGATGTGTTTCCTTTTCATCCTGAAATGTTTTCCCCTCTGTTCCGTCCTAGAAAAACAAATAAGGAGAGACGGACCGCGAAATGGGAGGGAGCGTCTTTGAGACAAGGCTGGGGTCTGGTGGGAGAGTGCTGTAATGGTAACAAACGCCAGTCGAAGGGAGTGGGAACGCAGTGTGACCGAGAGGGCGAGGTTACTGGGCCGACTAGGGCAGAGGTTATTCCAGCCCCTCTCAATATACCGGACCCGTGGTACTCAAGCGCGGACCTAGTGTGGGGCCAAAAGAACGACCCGTCACTGGTGCACGCTTGGGGGCAGGTCCGGTCCATTGAAGGTAAGGATGTTGATGGCGCTGGGCCGCTAGTATATCCACATTTCAGTATAAAGGGGCAATTACTATATAGGGTAAACCTAGCCGCGGGCACAGGACAGCCTGTAACACAATTATTGGTTCCCCCGTCTTGTCGGACCGAGGTCATGAGGCTGGCGCATGATATCCCTTTTGCGGGGCACCTCGGAGCCGAGAAGACGAGGGAGCGAATATTGGCTCGATTCTATTGGCTCGGTCTTCATACTGATGTGTCGAGATATGTAGCCACATGCCCAGACTGCCAGCGAGTAGCGCCAGGTCGAGTGCGCCCCGCTCCTTTGGTCCCACTGCCGATTATTTCCACTCCGTTCGAGCGCATTGCAATGGACATAATGGGCCCGTTGCTACCTTCTGACTCTGGGTATACGCATATATTAGTAGTGGTGGATTATGCAACGCGATACCCAGAGGCAGTTCCATTGAGGTCCACTAGTGCAGCTGCAATAGCCACCGAGTTAGCGCAGATTATGGCTAGAGTAGGGATCCCCAAGGAGATTTTGACGGATCACGGAACCAATTTTTTGTCCAATACGTTACAGCAGGTGTACAAAATATTAAAAATACGTCCCATCAGGACGTCCGTTTATCATCCACAATCGGACGGTTTGGTTGAACGTTTTAATCAGACCTTAAAGTCGATGCTGAGGCGATTTGTAACACAGGAGCAGAAACATTGGGCATCGCTTCTTCCCTACCTCCTTTTTGCGGTGAGAGAAGTGCCGCAGAGTTCAACGGGGTTCTCCCCCTTTGAGCTCCTGTACGGCCGGCAGCCTCGCGGCATTCTCGACCTGCTGAGAGAGGGGTGGGAGGAGCACAAAGGCTCGTCTAAAAATGTAGTGAAGTATGTGCTCCTACTACGAGATCGGCTGGATTTGGTCGGTCGTTTGGCCCAAGACAACCTCAGATCGGCTCAGCACCGACAACAGCAGCATTACAACAAAAATGCACGGATTCGAACCTTTCGACCAGGGGACAAGGTAATGCTGCTACTTCCCTCATCTGAATCGAAACTGTGTGCTAAATGGCAGGGGCCGTATGAGGTGATTCGGGCTATAGGGAAAGTAAATTATGAAATTAGACAGCCCGATCGCCGAAATGAACGTGAAATTTATCATGTCAATTTATTAAAGCCCTGGCAGGCAAGGGAGGTCTTATTTATAGCCCCAGGCAATATGGAGGATGATTTAGGTCCCTGTCCAGAGACCCCGAGCACAAGAGCGATTTCTATGGGGGAACAATTGGTTCCGGATCAGCAAAGAGAGCTGCGTAAGCTTATTGAGGAGTTCAGCGATGTTTTTTCTGACGTGCCCGGCAGGACAAACTTAGTTGAATATGACATTATCTCTCCACCAGGTGTCACAGTGCGAGAGAGACCGTACCGGATCCCGGAAAGTCGACGAAGTGGCGTTCGCAAAGAGGTATGGGATATGCTCGAGCTTGGGGTGATTGAGCCTTCCAGGAGCGAGTGGTGCAGTCCGATCGTCATAGTGGCTAAGAAAGACGGCACCAACCGCTTCTGTGTGGATTTCAGAAAGGTGAACGCTATTGCTAAGTTCGATGCATATCCCATGCCTCGGGTCGACGAACTTTTAGACAGACTGGGAAAAGCGAGGTTTATTTCCACTCTGGACCTGACGAAGGGATACTGGCAAATCCCTTTAACCCGCAGCTCCAGAGAGAAAACCGCATTTTCAACACCAGAAGGGCTGTTCCACTTTAAAACCATGCCGTTTGGGCTACATGGTGCGCCCGCTGCCTTTCAGAGACTGATGGACCAGGTTTTACGCCCACATCATGAATATGCAGCAGCGTATATTGATGACGTGGTGATATACAGCTCCACCTGGCGAGAGCATTTGGCTAGGGTTGCAGCCGTTCTTCAGTCTCTAAGGGCAGCCCGGCTGACAGCTAACTTGAGGAAATGTGCGTTTGCCAAAACAGAGACTCAATATTTGGGATTTTTAATGGGGAATGGAAGGGTGAGACCTGTAGTCACCAAAATCCAGGCTTTGGTTGATGCAGCGATCCCCAAAACCAAGACTCAGGTGAGGTCACTACTGGGCTTAGCCGGTTATTACCGCCGCTTCATCCCCGAGTACGCCACAGTGGTTAACCCGTTAGTCGACCTCACCAAAAAGAGTGCTCCAAATTTAATTAAATGGTCAGCTGAGTGTCAGGGAGCGTTTGATACTATTAAGCGTACACTTTGCCAGGCCCCCACTCTTATTACTCCAGATTTCACCAAGAGATTCATCCTCCACACCGACGCATCGGATGTAGGTTTGGGTGCAGTCTTGTCCCAAAAAGTAGCTGGAGTAGAGCACCCGATATTATACCTCAGTAAAAAAATGTTACCTCGGGAACGCAACTACTCCGTAGTCGAAAAAGAGTGTTTGGCCATTAAATGGGCTACTCACTCTTTACGATACTACCTGCTGGGACACTCATTTGATCTGGTCACAGACCACGCCCCACTCAAGTGGTTAAGCACAATGAAGGACAGCAATGCCCGGATAACTCGGTGGTATCTGGCATTGCAGCCCTTCATGTACCACATGGTACACCGTGCGGGGAAAGACCACCAAAATGCGGATTATTTTTCCCGGGAGGGGGGAGTAATGGGAAAGGTAGATTTAGCCGAGTGTTCCTTCGGCTCCACTCTGAGCGGTGGGATATGTGACGGAAAGATGAGTTCTGGTGATAAATCTTCCTCCCAACCTGTGAGGGCGCTAAAGAACGGGAGGAGAAGCATCTGGAAGGGCTGGCCTGACAGTTCGTTTCCGGGTCAGGGAAGTGGGTCAGCCTGGATGGAAGCGCGACTCTGTTGTAAGACCGTATTGATTTGAGAGATAAACGAGAGGCAGCTGCAAGTAATAAGGCAGCTGCAACCGTTTATCTCGATATCATGCGGGATTACATATAGGGGCCAGGGTAACGCTGGTCTTTTCCTTCGTTTGGGTAAATGTTCGGAGAGAGAAGGAGCGAGAGAGGAGCTCTCGTTGTTGCAGAGAATTACGTGTTGTGTATTGTTGTGTTTGTTTTGTAATTGTCTGCGTTTTGCACCACCAGACAGTTAACTCACCGGTCCGGAGCTATCGACCAGGGTCAGCACAATCCGGATCACCACTGCACGGAACCGTCACGAAATACAGTGTCTTCACCCACCACAAGCACGTCTGCACTCACCCAGGACTGGTGACCGTGTGTTCGTTTTGTTCGGGACTGTGTCTGTGTTATTGCTATCCCCGTGCTTTACACATTGTTGTGTATAGCCGGGGATTTATTATTTAACGGTCACCAGACCTGGATTATAAATAAAAGCACCTTTTCACTGGAAACTGTTGTCTGCCTGTCACTCCTGCATCGCATCACCGTTATACCTGTTCCCCTCCACTAGCCACTTTGCCACAGTGGGGAACATCTTTCATAATCTGTTTTAACCTATGGATACGCTACAGGTAAAGTTATTTAATTGTGCACAATACATTATTTCACTTTCTGAACATTATAATTAGGATACTTATGAGGTTGCTGAACAGCTTCAGCAGCTGTAGTTCGAGAGGAGGAGAAACAGGCAGCGGAGCTTGACCCCCCTGGCTATCACCTTCCTCCCCTTCCTCCCGCTGCCCCATATGTTGTTGATCGGCAGTCACTGGGACCCACTCGTCTACCAAGTTGTCTTGCATGGACCTAGTTGACACAGCTGGTCCCGGACATAAGGCAGTGGTAGAACTACCTGGCTGGTATTCACCTGTAGAGTTAACATGCATAATTAGAATATCGGTAATTAAGAGCTGGTCTGTTTTTAATATAGATTTCCGTTTTTTACAATTGCAGCATTCTTTAGTTTAGAAAAGTAAATAATGGCTGGCGCATTTACCATATTGTACTGATGGGGCTGGTATTTCACAGGAGGATGAGGATTCCAGCAAATGGTCCGATGCCATTGCCACTGGCCGGTCACCCATTAACCAGTGCATTTCCTCCCAGAACCGAAATTGGGACCTCGCGCTTTGACCAGAGGACTGCAGGCATTGTCTCTCCTGCAGGTACAGATATTTCAGTTTCTTGAATTTATCTTGTACCTGCAGCAGTATTCTGTTTATACCAAGTTCAGCCAGAGCAGCGGTAATACTGGTGAAAATGGTGGCATTTCTTTGGCAAGGTCGATCCAGTTCATTCATAACCCCCAGGTCCGCAATAATTTGAAGGAGGGAACGAGTTTCCTCATCCATTCAGCGGACCTGGTGTTGCGTGCGGTCAGAAAGGGTGGAATCTTGAAACATCCTGCGAGAAAAAAGCTATATTATTCGTAGTATTATTATTATGATAATAATGCTGGTAATAATGATCTAGTAGTTCTCATGCATCGTTCATAATACACTGAAATTAATAAGTAATGTTATAAACTGCTGACATCACTGTATTGGTATAAATCAACATCTCTATATACAATTTATATATAATTTAGCTACGACCCTCACCAGGAGAAGCGGATTGATAATAATGGATGGATGGATATTTAATTGATTTGTATTAGTAACATTGGGATAAGGAAAATCTTACGCTACAGAGGAGGACAACAGGGTGGAAAGAACGTTCCCAGAGAGAAGCGTTCTTTTATATAGGGGAAGTTGAGGAGGTATCGTGGTATTTCATGAAAGTCTATTGTGAAGTATTTTACACAACTGTCGAGTTTGTTGCTATAGGACTAATTAGGCCAATTAGCGTGCACTTTACCGTGCTTTATCAAAGTGTAATGACACTTAAGCACACTGTTTTTGCCGTGCTCTTTTGGAACAGGCACAATAATGCATCATTTGTGCGTGACATGTCATGAATGCACGATAGTAACGCAATTAAAACTTGCATGTAAACCCCGCCACTGTATATATATATTTATCTGTTACAGCGGCGTATTGCAATTCCAAAATCTTGTGCTATTTTATTCCTAGTAACTCCCATTATAGCATTAAAATCTCTGTTTAAATATAAACCCTTTGCTTAGAAAGATATTCAGTAGGCCTATTAGTGCACTACAGATTTGCATTATTGTCAGGTAACTTACTAGTGCATTGCGGGTTTACAATAAAACAAACGAAACAAACAAACAAAAAAATCTACAGGTTATTTTCATTTGCTGAAATAAACGAAAAGACTAAAACTGAAAAGTAGAACACAGAAGTTGAACACTTGTACTTATATAATGCGTTGAAGTGTTTCGTTGTTTACTTCCAAAGAATGTCGGAAGTAAATAAATTGAAGTAAAAACAATTCTAAAATTGTGTGCTATTTTATCCCTATTAGTGTCCTTTCCAGCAATGAAGAGACATCTCTCTTTTAAAAAAAAAAAAAAAATGTAAATTTTAAAAATTGGCTCCTTGGAGAGCCTGCCTCCTGTATGTGATTACCAGGTGTGGAATCTAATCAGCAGGTAGGTGTGTTCCAGTGGGGCGTCACGTATAAAAAGGTTCCATTTATTCACCTCAGGACTGCTACAAAACTAAAGCCATGCTAGATCATGCTAATATGTACCTTCCACACACAAACACACACTGAGGAAGCAAATTACTCCTCACAATCCTCTGGAGTAGGGTGAGAGGCAAGGGGGGCATGTAGCAGGGGCTGCAGTCCTGCTTGAGACCACCCCAACCAGATGAAAATGTAATAAATGAACAGGTCTAACACAGTCTCAACCACTGTGCCTATTTACAAGGCCAGGCGTGCTTACTTCATTACTGCTTGCCTCTGGGTATATAGGGATAGACAATGACAGATCATTCTGTGATCCAGGAGGAAACCAGAACTGTCTGCCTAAGAAAACAAATAAATTCAGAGCTGAGACAGAGGTTCAAAACTGATTTACAAGGCCCTGTGATGCATGCGTCCCTTGGAGTAGTTTTTGGCCGCTGGCCACGGCATGCTACCCACACTGCTCACATCCTGCAGTCTTAAACCAAATGAATAGATCAGTGCTGATTGCAGGAAGTTTTCCTTCTTTTCAGTAATGTCTATGCAGGAAGCTAACTGTGGATCACGAAAGAGGAAGAGTCTTGTAAAGACCTAATATAATAAGAAGCAATTCTTGGGGTGTGTGACCTTTACTGTCTTATGGCTTTAATAGATATAACCCTTTCAGATCCGTGGGAAAAACTACTTTGGTCAAGAGATTCTGAAGTTAAACATTACTTTCTCATGGATCATTTTTATTTTTAGTGGTAAAGGGTTGGATCATAACATCCCTCAGAATGTTATTAGTTGCTCTTTGAAGAGGCAGAGTCAATATGCTACTGAAGGAATAATGTTTATACAATGTTTATACAAGAGTTAAGAGATGTAGCATTGGATATTTTTTGTACTGGAATTTGTAATTTCACAATTATTCAAATCCTACAACTGGTTGACTTGTACTCAGTGGTTTAGTCGGGTATACGCAGGTAAACAGCATTTACCTTATGTGGGCAATATAGCATCTACCCACTTCCATATACGGGATACAGAGTTTACTCATTTTTGCTCTTGTGATATGCAAATCCTGGGTTAAAGACAAAATATTTTAATGGTGAATGTCTGTGCTGTGTTGCTGCGCGCTAGACTGACAGCTGTTAGCTCTCAGTCAGAACTGCAGAGGGGCGCGGCTACTGGTTTGTATATGTGAGTGTTCTGTGATTGGTTGTTTATGTTCTGTTACTGTTCTGTTGTTAGGCACACTGGACCAGCAGGGTGGTACTACTAGCCTTCATTGTAGCCCATGAAAGAACACTCACAGAACTGTTCAGTGAAGCGCACTGTTGGGTCTGTGACTGTTTACAAGTCAACAGCACCTTAGAGGAGAAATAACTCTGAAGTCAGGGCTCTGGTTGGCTGAGAGTTTTTTATTTACCACTACAGCACTTCTTGTACTATTCCAAATTATATAGCCTTGCTAAGACATGCACAGCTTAGTATAAGGAAAGAAACAGTCTGAATTCAGCTGTTTAATTTTGGTAATTATTTTTATACATTTACTCTATGCCATGTGTGGATTGTATGTTGTGTTGCGTGTGGTTTATTAATGTTGGAATATAGGTATTGGTGCACAGGATATAAATGTGTCTGTGTAGCACAAGTGATTTAAAATATATAATTGCATTTAGGCATGGGGATTGCACTTCACGTGCATTTAAAGTATTTAATAGTATGTGAGTACAGGGTTGCACAAATTAGTTCACATGCTGGGATTCAAGTGAGTAATTAATTAGTAATTGAATCCCAGCACAACAGTATACATAGATGCACATTTCACTCAGAGTTGTGTGTTTGATGAGTTGAGAACGGGTGTGGAGAAGGAGAAAATAAAAAGTATGCAAAAGAAAGTAACAACTGCTACAACGTGCTGGAAGCACCAGCACGGTACTTGTTTAGTGTTGGTCCACTATCTGTTTTGTTTGTCTATTTATTTTGGCCCAAAGTGCCGTGTTCTGTTTTGTTCAGCACTTTATTTTCTGTGTGTCATACTTCTGTGGCAGTATCTGACAGAAATACAATGAATCTTGGTTGTAAATTTCCCTCCTGACCTGTGAGGGCGCTAAGCAGCAAGGACAGAGTTCTTTGGACAGGCTGGCCTGACAGTTCTTTCTCTGGGTCGGGAAGTCGGACAGTCTGGAAGAAGGTGAGACTCAGTTGCAAGAATGTATTGACCCAGAAGGGAAACAATGTAGCAGCTACAGATTGTAAAGGCAGCTGCATTTGTTTACCAAGGGGTCATAAATGATACAATATAAGGGGGCTGGAGAATCGTAATCTTTTCCTTCACGTTGGTTTATAGTGAGTAGAACCAGAAGGACAGTGAAAAGTATATTGTTACTTAAAATCATGAGGGTTGTTTTTTTGTTTCTTGATAATTGTCTCGTCTTGTACGTTACCAGACAGTTAACACAGTTCCGGAGCTGTCGCCAGGGGCCAGCACAAAAACAGACAACACTGCACCTTTGTCACAAATATAAAACTGTATCACCCACCATGAGCATTACATGCACCCAGGACTGGTGATCATGTTTGTGTTATTGTTTGATGGATATTTGTTTATTATTTGGGACTGTCTGTTCTGTTTTATACCCCATGGTGTACCCATTGGTGTGTACTGCCGGGGAACTATTGTTTGGTCGCCAGACCTGGAAATAAAATAAAAACATTTCGAACTGGATTACAATTATCTCTGTCTGCTTCTTTCACGCATTGCATTATCCCTGCACCTGTCTACAATAAACCACTTTGCCACACAGTATTACGTAGAGTCCTGTGTTATTTCATTCATTAGGATGGCTCTTTTACGACCATCTTCATGAGTAAAATAAACACAGAACTCCATTCATGGTATAGCTTCAGTTTTAATATCCAGTTAAAAAGAATGGCTAAATAAACAAAGGCACTGCACAGAGAAGAAGGTATTGAGAGACTACAAGAAAATAAGAACCTGCCAGCCAAGATTAATTACTTAGTTTAATCACCTAATTTATAATCACTTTATTTATTTATTTATTTATTTATTTATCTATTTTTTGGTGGCACTGTCAATTTGGTGACACATTTATGGCTTGTCCTTTCACACCCCAACGTATATTGTGTTATTTGCAGGTACTGGAGAACTCTACAATGTGATTTCATTTGCGTTTATAAATACTGTTTTAAAAGTAAAAAATAATTAATTAAAAAAATAAAATGCAATCATTATTATACTGCATTTTTGACCAAGAACAAGTAATAGCTTGTGATTAATCAGTTGTAAAAATAAAAATGTTACACCCTCTTAATCTTTTTTTTCTCTCTAAACCAGAGTGATTACACCTTGTTAAATTCTGAATAAAACATCATTATCCTGTATCATTAGGAACCCTCAGCCTCACTTGCATAGTAATTTGCACTCAGCCTGAGCAAATGAATGGCCTGTGAAAAATGTTATTCTAATTCCAATTAGCTCTCAATCCTTGGAGAGGAGCCAAGTCACAAAACAAAATAGCTGTTAACATTATAGAAGCATCCTCCCTGCAAGCTGGAGTGCAATTAGGAACTCCTTTTAAATCCTACATCATAAATTGTTCCCTTATTAGCAATTTTAGATACTGTAATTTAACTAGTGTTTATTTGCAGCCCCTAACAATTTACCACCATCAGGCTTTTTGTTTTAAAATGGAGAAATTTGTTGTCAAGACCGCGAGGGCTACACTTGGAAAAATAATGAGACTAGCAATTAAATTGACGGCTTAAAAAGAAAGCCACCTCTTTAGTGTCATGAGGTTCATTATATTCAGTTTTTGGTGTGAAATTAAAGGCACTATTCACTGTGCTCTGTAAGCAAAACAAGTTAATTTATTTTAAAATACTGTGTTAGGTATGCAGAGACACTTTTTATTCCAAACAGGAGAATATAAAAAAGTCATCTCATACTCAACTGTTTTCAATTTTACAACAGGTTTTGTAAGGTGTCCACCGTGTAACATGACTGTGCCGACCCCTGCATATGATGTGTTGTTTGAGTAGGTTAGTCAAACGTTTTTTTAGTTTTCAACAAACAAAACCACAAATAGGTTATTATCAATCGTTTTTACTTAACTTAGACATATCTGAAATTTAGATTCAAATTCGACTAGATTTCCTGGCTGTGGCCATCTTGGTTTTAAGAATTGTCATTAAAATATTAAAACTTTTAATTGGAAAAATTCACCCCAAGCTAGATTGTGATTTATATATATATATATATATATATATATATATATATATATATATATATATATATATATATATATATATATTATTATTATTATTATTATTATTATTATTATTATTATTATTATTATTATTATTATTATTTTTTTTTTGTCAAATCTTGGCAGAGTGACAGATGTGTTTTTAGGGGTAGGCTATAGTAACACATCTGTCACTCTGCCAAGATGGCAGATAAAATGTGCTGTAGTAGTTAACATAAACTACTACAGCACATTTTAAAGGTCATTTATTTGTCTGTTACAAAATTATAATTATACTCATTATGCAATATTTTTTGTAGTATTTCTTAGCGGTCAAAAAGTGATAATAACAATATTTTACATATTAATAACTTGTAAAGAATGTTATACAAGATTGTATTAATGCATTTGCCACTGAAAAGCAGGTAACGTGAATACCTTTATAAATAATTCATGCCAAGCATTTTCTTAAATGTTATAAATGTATCCAATTTAAACTAAATCTGTACATTGCAGTCATGTCTTCCACAACTTCCTTTTTGTATTAGAAACCCATGTATTTAAATGGTCTAGCATATTTGTAGAATCAGATCCACCGTGAATTGTATCAGTGCTGCTAGCCCTGTGACTGTTTGCTCCGTCTAAGCTGCCCTGTGACGTTTGACCCGTCATACCATCTATGTCACTGCTGTCAATCACTCGTCTGCTTGCAAGGGGCAAGTAAAAACATGCCTTTTAAATGTTTCAAGGGTATTGTGGAGTTTCTACACACCAATTATTGTATTTATATATGTGCATATAGCGCATTTGAAATAGTGCTCACACTAATACTGTTCATAATCTAATGTCGAGACTGAAGTTACGGTTTAAGGTGCTATCAGCTGCAACACTTACATATCGTTCTGTTTGGTTACATCTTCTGCCAAATGGATCTCATGAATCACCCCATTTGTTACATGTTTAATTCTGCACAAAAAAAACAATGCTGCTTCGCTTTATCACTGTTTGGTGCCTTCCAACACTCACAGCAGCAGCTGTTGTCATTGTCTCAGAGGGAGTGAATTTTGACTGCAAAAACCTGATGTTCGTCACTTTACACAACCCTTATATCTTATAAAACCAGATAGGCTAATAATTCAAAGAGGTATGTCTTCCTGACACATCACACTAACCAATAATGTACTTTTTGTCGATTGGTAGGTGGTTACAGCTTCGAAATATAATCTTGAAATATTTAAATGACACATGGAAAAATATGATTTTTTTTAAAGCTGAATGTAATTTAGGTGAACAGTACAATCAAAAGAACGATATTTTGTGAAATTGATATTCTATTTTGAGAAAGTATTATACTATTAATATAACAGATTTCATTGTATTTTATGGTTTGTCAAACATAAAACCACACAAACATACTTAAATATACTAGGACAGACGTGTAACAGACAAATAGTTCTATTAATATATGTATATGTTTTTCAATTAACGACTACTGAGATAATTTTACATCGATTTCAAAACTGCTGTAGCACACACAGTCCTTCCCGTGAAAAAAAATAAATAAAAGGTGATTCAAGAATAGTAATTTTTGATAAATTATGGGGGCAATTACAACTGTGGCCAAAAGTTTTCCAGCACCCTGCAGAACTAACCAACGTTGTTTCATAAAGTCTAATGAAACCTGCTAAAATAAAGTTCCGTTTCAATGGAATGACAACCATTACCGAATGGGGAAGAGCTCTCTCTGACCGTCAATCACTGAGCATATATAAAAAAGTTGCCCTGTCAGTGCCCTGCTGTGAGGAGGAAGTCCTTCCCACCTCCTGCTGAAGAGAGACATCCTCACAGTAGTATATCACCATTCTCTCTCTAACTTCACTGAGACAGGTCACAGATTGCCTCGTGCTTTCTTTGTCCGAATATGGCTGATTTGTTGTTTTTTAAACCTTCAAATTATTTTTGTACATGATAATATTACACTTTCGTGCTTCTGCCTTATTCTCGCGTCAGTTTACTGACTACAGCTGGTTTCAAGCAATCTTTTTGAGATTGGCAAGCGGCCATTACTCTCTGTTCCACTACCTTGTGTAGTTTCTCAACCGTGTTTTGAGCTGTTGTTGTACTGTAGGGTGACCTCGCAGGCTCATGGCGTCGTCCCCTACGACAAGTTACTCGGCCTCAGCTACTTGCAGCTCGGGCTTTCCTAAGCGCGGCTGAGCTTACTGTCGACACCAAAGGCGATTGACTTGGCTACATCAGCACGACATCGACTGCACTCTCCTCGGCACCGACCCCAACGCCGAATTAACTCGTCACCGGCTTGGACAACACCTCGATGGCGACACAGATGCCGATTAAACGGCGCCAGTTTACTACACTCGGCACCGACTCATCATTCGACACAGTCCTCCCACGCCATGTCAGTGCGCTCCACTGGGTCCTCCGCTGGCTTCCACCAGTGCGACCAGTGTGCGGCAAAGTTCCCCAAGAAGGATGAGCATTCGATCTGCACCAGATGCCTTAGGCCAGACTATGCGGCCAGGGTGCTGGCGGGCGAGCTGGACAGCTCTCTATGCCGCAAGTTCTCAAGAAGAACTAAGCGCAGGAGGGAAACTCAGTGGTTCAGGGCCCCACCCAAAGGTCCCCAAGTACCCCGTCTGCCACAGTGACCAGGAACACTCCTGGATCATCTTCACCGTCTCCGGCACCGGTGCAGAGGCGCAGACATCTGTCTATGGAGGCGAGATGGTCGCCGCTCCGGCGACACCGCTCTAGGTGACGTTCCCCAGGAGGTAGGCGGTTACCCAGTAGGTACCCCTCTCCTTCCCCATGGAGGCGCAGCCGCTCTCCTTCGGGGTCACCCCGCACATTTTCAAAGTGCATGGATGCAGCACTGGCTCCTTTCAGGCTGTGGGGTATTCGGATCCTGAACTATCTGGACGATTGGCTAGTTTGCGCACGTTCCAAAGCACACACAAAGCAGGTCATAGATCATATGACGAAGCTAAGGCTCTCGATACATCAACAGAAGAGCAACTTCGTATTGTCTCAGTCCAGTGTTCCTGGGGATCAAATTGAACTCTATGAGCATGCTTGCCTCACTGTCAGAAGACAGGATTTGGTTGTTGGAAGCCACACTCTCCCTATTCAGAGAGGATGCTCTCCTACAGGTCAAAATATATCAAAGGTTGTTGGGGCTGATGGCAGCCACCTCGAGAATCCTTCCACTAGGGCTGCTGAGAATGCACCCGCTTCAAGCCTGGGTAAATACGGTGCACCCGGTCCGAGATCGGTACCGGCTGGTGCGAGTGTCCGGACAATGCCAGATGACACTGGAGTGGTGGTTCCGTCCCGACAATCTGCGCCTCAGATCTCTTCCCGGATCCCCTCACAGAAGGGAAGTGGTCACTACATACACCTCCAGCCTGGGCTGGGGAGTGGTCTGGAATGGGAGAGGAATAAGAGGTCAGTGGAAGGAACATTGGCAGCAAACTCACATAAATGCCCAAGAGCTGCAAGCAGTAAACCTGTGTTGGTCCGGACGGACAATACTACAGTAGTAGCCTACATAAACCACCAAGGCAGCCTGCACTCACCGGGCCTTCACCATGCAGTGCACAGATTTGTGTCCTGGACTAACAGAAACTTGCATTCCATCAGAGCGGTTCACCTCCCCGATGTGGACAACAAGGCAGCAGACCTCCTGTCCAGAAGAGCTCCAGACAGCTCGGAATGGAAACTGCATCCGCAAGTGGTGAAACATATTTTGGAGAGGTTTCGTACTGCACGAGTCGACCTCTTTGCCACAGCCGAGTCCACTCATTGCCCCCTATGGTTCTCCATGGAGAGAGAAGGGGGACCCCTTGGAGTAGATGCGCTAGCTCACCCCTGGCCACAAGGGCTTTTGTATGCAATCCCTCCTCTACCATTAATTCTCCTGACACTAGACAAGATCAGGGTAGAGAGGGCACAGGTTCTGCTGGTTGCACCTAGAAGGCCAAGGCACCCCTGCTTTGCTCTCCTCTCCGACATGTTGTCGGGTCAACCATGGCAGCTCCTGCTGCGCAAGGACATCCTGAGCCAAGCGGAGGGGCTATTATGGGATCTAGAACTGGTACTGTGGGTCCTTACGGGTTCCCCCTTTGAGCCCATGGCGTCAGCAGAACTGCACCGTTTCCTTGAAGGTGGCGTTTTTAATAGTTACTCTGCCAGACGAGTAAGTGAGCTTCATGCGCTGTCCATCGATGACCCATGTATGGCTTTCACTGGAAATGACTCGCGGTTAACATTAAGAACAAATCCAGCCTTTTTGCCAAAGTTGATGTCTTCATTCCATATTAACCAACCAGTGGTTTTGAAAACTTTCAGATCTCCCCTGCACGAGTCAAAGGAGGACCGTAGACAGCACATGCTTTGCCCATTTCGGGTTCTGCACTGTTATCTGGATAGGATGGCGTCCTGGAGACAGTCCAACCAGCTGTTTGTCTGCTATGGGTAACACTCTAGAGGTCAGGCCCTATCGAAGCAACGTCTTGCGCACTGGGTGGCAGATGCTATACGCTTGGCCTATGAACAGACGGACTCCCCCTTACCGGGGGACATTACGGCCTCTATCAGGAGCCAGGCAACTTCGTGGGCTTTCCTTCATGGTGCCTCCTTAGATGAGCTATGCAATGCTGCTGCATGGACAGGTAGTCAGACATTTGCACGTTTTTACCACCTTGATGTTGCAAACCGAGCGAGACCCTCTCTGGGCTCTAGGGTGTTGCAGGCTATTGTTAGTGTTGCAGGCTCTCTGTGGCTATTGCCTTGAGGCTGTACTGTCGGTAATCTGGAGCCACGACAGCTTTGCTACAGCTTCCCATTCAGTAGTGGTTATCATTCCATTGAACGGGAACATTATTATTATTACCATGACCCTGGTTCCTTGAAAGAGACTGACAACCATTACCCTTCGAGGTCGTGTCCCCAACTGACTTCTGATTTAGAAAGAAAATGGCGATATGCTACTGTGAGGACGTCTCTCTTTAGCAGGAGGTAGGAGGGACTTTCACAACAGGGTCCTGATAGGGCAGCTTTTTTTATATCTGCTCAGTGATTGACGGTCAGAGAGGGCTCTTCCCCATTCAGTAATGGTTGCCGTTCTCTTTCAGGGAACCAGGGTTATGGTAATAACCTAACGTTACGTTAGCACATTGAAGTACATACCGCTTTGTAATTTTTCTCATACTTCATGAAAAACTAACAAAAATTTAAGAAAAAGCGTATACCCTATATAAAGATCAGAAACTTTGTGAGTTTGGTCTTTACCATACAGGTGTGTGGAAACACGTCATGCCACGATCAAAAGAAATCTCTGAGGACCTCAGAAATCAGTTATTAATGCTCATCAGTCTAGAAAGGGTTACAAAATCATTTCTAAGGATTTGGGGCACCACCAATCCACTGTCAGACAGTCTACAAATGGAGAAAGTTCAAGACCACAGTCACTCTATCCAGGATTACTCCTACCAAAATCTCTCCAAGAACAAACTGGAAGTCACAAAGAACCCCAGAGTAACATCCAAGGATATGCAGGCCACTCTTGCCTTGGCTAATGTGAGTGTTCATGACTAATTTATCAGAAAAAGACTGAACAAGAATGGTGTTCATGGAAGGATAGCCAGGAGGAAACCACTGTTCTCTAAAAAGAACATTGCTGCTCATCTGAAGTTCGCCAAAGAGCACATAGATGTTCCACAAGACTTCTGGAACAATTTTCTGTGGACAGATGAGTCAAAACTAGAACTTTTTGGCCTCAATGAGAAAAGTTATGTTTGGCGAAAACCAAACGCTGCGCTCGAACAGAATAACCTCATTCCAACTGTCAAGCATTGTGGTGGGAGTATGATGGTTTGGGGCACTTTACTTGCCATCATTGGCACAACCATGAATTCTGCATTGTATCAGAAGATTCTAGAGAAGAATGTCAGGCCATCCGTCCATGAGCTGAAGCTGAACCGAAAGTGGATCATGTAGCAAGACAATGATCCTAAACATACAAGCAGATCTACAAAAGAATGGCTGCACAAGAAGAAATTCCACATTTTAGAATGGCCTAGTCAAAGTCCGGGCCTAAACCCCATCGAAATGTTGTGGCAGGACCTGAAGCGAGCTATCCATGTAAGGAAGCCCTCAAATGTCACAGAGCTGAAGCAGTTCTTTAAGGAGGAATGGGCCAAAATTCCTCAAAACCGATGTGAGACACTGACCAACAGTTACAGGAAACGCATAGTTGAAGTCATTGCCGCTCAAGGGGGTGCCACCAGTTAATGAATATGGTTTGCATACTTTTTCACACATGGATATTGAATGATGAATCATTTGTGGATAAATAAATGTTGAAAAAGTGTCATGTTTTTGTGTCATTTGTTTAATCAGGTTATCTTTATCTATTATTAGGACTTAGATTAAGATATAATAACATTTTAGGTTTGAAATATGTGAAAATACTAAGGGATTCACAAACTTTTTCTCGGCACTGTATATTACTTATTGTACTGAAGCAAATCAGAAAACAGCTGAATATGACTTTTATCGGTATATTACACAATTGGAGGGAGCAATTAGAAATGGAGCTATCATCAGCTAACTGTCTGACGTGTGTTGCCCATGTACCGATGTACGTTAGAAAGTGGTACATTGTCAGAATGTGGTGTGCTTACCAAAACTTGATTGTGTAACGTCAAATTGAAAATAGTATGCTGTCAGATTTTGGTACAGGTGCAATCGATTGCGGTCTGATGGGTGTTTTCCTATTGTCAAACAGAGGTACATTTACCATTTATTATACATATTTTTTTTTCAAATGTAAACTGGAAACAGTTTCTCTAAAAAGAAAAAAAATATTTCTTTGAAGTTTCAGAAGTAAAAAAAATGTACAACACCCTATGCATTGCGTATGACAAATATTTGCATACTTTTTTCTTAATGGCAGGAAAATTTGATAAACTAAATTTAAAAAGATGTAAAAGACCAAAAACAGCATAACGTACCACATTTGAATGGCGCTTCCCTGCTTTCTTAGCTGAAGTTGTTTAGGCATGCGCGAGCAAGCCTAGTGCGCTGTGTACCACTTTTTATCACCTACCTGAAAATAACACTACACCATTACCTATTATGCTGCCCGTGTCAACAAGAGGTCTGTGGATGAAAATAAGGAGAGACGACTGAAGGCAATGAACGGTTACGAAGGAGTTTACCGATGCCGATTGGAAGACAATTTTCGAATGACCTGCATATCATTCAACAAGTTATGTAATATGATGAAAAAAGTTCTAAGTCCAGAAAAAGTAAGTGTGTAAACCTGTCCCCCTACTTATGCAAGTTGCCATTGTGCTATGCAAACTTGCAATTTGGGGTTCAGAAATGCACGGTGGAGAAGTTTGTTTACACATTCTGCAAGCGGATAGTGAATTCTGTAAGTAAACAGCTGATCAAGGTGCCAAGCATATAAGACACCTGTGGAACAGCTGCACATTTTGAACAAGACCAGCAGCTTCCACAGGTTATGGGATGTGTTGATGGAACGCACATACCTATCCTGCCTCCTGATGGATACAGGGACTTCGTCAACAGAAAAGGCTGGCCCTCGTACATCCTTCAGGAAGATGTTGATGACAAATACCAGTAAGTTTTGGCTACACATTTCTTATTGTGATTGTTGCTTGAGTGTTTGTAATGTTGGTCTAATGTGTCAACCTCTGGAAAAAAAAAAGTATTGCTGTCCTTGAAATATACCAAATAGATTCCCTTTTTATTTAAATAACTTATATTTCTTAATATAATGTATAGGTGGAAAGCATTGCCGTTAGTAAAAGTAAATGCATATAAATTATTTTGCCTGTGGTGTACAATTGCTGCAGTAATAATACAGATTTAAAAATCTTTATTTTTCATGTGGTATGAAAGGTTTGCATTGTTATCATATAACACAGGGATATTAAATATTATACATTTCTAAAGATTATTGCTTCAGTATCGTCACTTGCCCAGTTTAGGCAACAACACAATCCAAAACATCAGAAAATACCCCAACTGTCTGTCAACACCACAGCCAAGTTCAAAGCATGTGAGTCCCGCGAGACAAGAATAGGAGGCGTGCGATAGAAGTAGAGAAATAAAAACTGGAATTTGTGTAACAATGTTAAAATTAAAAGAGTGTGGTGCTGCATAAAGTAATGGTCGTTAAAATAATAATAATAAACAGCAAAATCAATCCAGCATAGCTGGGAGATCGCAGGTTCAAATCCAGGCAGGGCAATCCATGGTTCACCGCGCACCAGGGTCTGCAGTGGACCATTCAGATCTGTGTTGTCCTTCGGCACTATAGGTCTGGTGGCTTCGCTGTGGATCCGCAGAACGAAAAATGACAGATTGGTAGGAACACATTTCAGAGGACGCATGTTTTAGCCTCCATTTCCAGAGTCATCAGGGGGGGGGTGGGGGGGTTGCAGCAGTAAACTGGAATAAAAATAATAATTGGACATTCCAAATTGGGGAGAAAACCGGGGTTAAAATCCATTGGCGATGACTAAATACATTTTTTATTTTTTTTTTATTGCCATAATCAGTAAAAAGAAAAATTGCACCAGCTAGGCCTACTACTTTGTATATGATGTAGTGGTTATAAACACTAGTAGTCGTACTTAGAGTGTATGAAGACAATAATACCGACGCACATTCAAAGTCATAAGTTTCAAAATTGAAATGAATTCTCTTCTTGAGCCCTGGCACCTCTTTCATTACAAATTAAGGACTAGGCAGGGTGTACCCTGGCACAGTGCCTCTGAGTTCCATTGCTTCGGGGGGATGCTCCTTTTTTTTCAGATGTTTTTTTTATTTATTTTCTAGATCAGGAAGTACTGTACTCGAAGGAAGACACTAACTAGGATTCCTCAGACACGTATAATGGATTCTTAAAACGAAATCCCTTTAATCAGACTTTTTTTCAAGTAAAGAGCTTGGGGCAGTCTAATATTTGCATGCAAAATCTTTTTAATCCTTTGCTAATTCCAAACAAACACAGTTTGACTTCTTTTAAGTAGTCAGACGTTCCCAGCTGTCGTTATAATGCTTGCTCTTCACCTGTGCGTATGTCGTGCATCAAGCAGGTCACTATGCTTCAAATTTCTTCCGATGTACGACAATGGCAAAAACATTCATAATACAAGAGATATAACCCTATATGCATTGTAGTATCAGTGTTCCATTTTTTATATATATATATATTTTTTTTAATAAATAAAAAATAAGGATGACCACAAACAACTTACTAACAGGTCTAATTAATGTCATCAGTCTAGGTTATAATTTTTTTCTTCGTCAATTCATTAAGTACTGTTTTAACCATTTTCTTTATGAGAGGCATAACCACAAGTACCAGAATGCAAACAAGAAATCTTATCTGTCCTAAACTGTCCTGTTAAACCTGAAGCCATATGTTTACCTTAGCTGTAGGCCATATATTCTTCACAGTCCATCACATAACACGTCGACATGGTTCAGCTCCTTTGCATTACTTTAAGTGGACATACCCCATGTAGTCTCTTCAGGAGATTAAAACATTAGGGGGGGTCTAAATACCACCTTCCTTTAAATCACTAAATAGGACTCACTTTAGAATTTTAATTTTAATAACCTTTGTACACAAATTGAATCTCAGTGGCAGTATTTCGGTCTAGTGCTGTTTACATTCATTTAATTGACATCCATATGTTGAATCCATATTCTATAAATATATCTTTATTTGTGAATGGTAGTTTCAGTTATTCAGCTAAGCCTGAAGGTTGTGTGATTTAATGTTAATTATAGATTATTTTTACTCTACATTCTAGCTTAGATATTCTGGATTCTTGGTACTGTAGTATTCTATTTATGCTCTCAACACTGTTCCTGCACTGTTGTGCACAACGCATACTCCACACATGTTTAATAGGCCAGCTCCTCTGATTGGAACACATGAGATAGGATAAGTCATTTATTATTAATAGTGTCTTAATCAAACGTCTTTATTTATAGCCTACAATCGTGCATACTAAAATACATACAAAAGTAGATGTAAACAGAAAATCAATTCCATCCAATAGAGGTAGAGAGCTTACCCCCATCCAAAAATTTTTTTTTGTTTGTTTTTTTTTTTAAATCTGTGCTGTCTGATTTTTACCCACACACTAGATAATCATAAATCAGCATTGTATATGTGAAGTTATCTAAATAAATATACATTCAGCATGACAAAATGAACATGTTTAAATGAAGTTTACAAATCATACACAAAATCGATATTCCCATTATTTTTTATTTCCATTGGCTGCTGCTCGCTAGTAGTTTCCATAACAGCGAATTATGCTTCCATTCATTTTTCTTAACATGCATTTTGATTATTGAATTCCACATATTTAGTCATTGAGAAAGGAAGTGATGTATGTAACCTGCGATAATTAAGCTTTTTACAGAGAAATGCATTCGTTAACAACCTCATTGACTCAATTTCAAAGCATTAACGGATTGCTTTAATTAACACATTTCGTTTGAAAATCATTTGCTCTCGTTACTATACCACAAGTTCGATACAATAACACTGTTTTTTTAAACTTGTGCCCCATGTGGTCATAGCTTATTGATAATCAATATATTCGTTAACACCTGGCCACATTCCACACCTGTTTTATTGTTGAGGGGACTCAAACCCCAGCCCTGACATTTTTAACAGAAGTTCAGAAATGTATTTTTCCCCAAAATGAAAAGAAACAAAATACCATATACTGCATACCTGGTGCCTACTCATGTGATCTAAATGGTGGCTAAACGCTACATTTTACATATTTTTACAGAAATATCTGAAAAAGGCAAACATGCACTGCTGAATGTTTGTTTGATTTTCATATTGATAAAAAACAGTGGTAAACTGTCCCAGAGAACATAGAGTCATATGTTAACTTTAAAAATACTTAGACCTCCAACGCTTTGGATCAATTGAATAAATCTTGCTTCCATCATCAAAGTATTTGCTTTTGAAAGACTTAGCACCTAGTACTTCTGTAATAATTGTAAGTATAGATGATCGCAGATCAGTGTAGCCACTAACCTATCAGAAACTCAACCTCCTTTGCCTTTAGCAGTGAACAGGTTAACCTCCTCAACAAGAAAAAGACAGGGGGGTGTGGGGAACTCCTAACATATTCACATTTCTGATGGAGCTTCTCACTCACTAGAGAGATGTTAGATTGCTGCTAGCTCTCGGGAGCTTTTCTAACAATATGTTATCAGGTCATGTTTGTATGACAGTGGCAGTCCAGGCAGAAAACATTAAGTCATATGACTTCTGAGACGGAATCAATCAAGCGTGCAGTACAGCTTCTGAAAACTAATTTCCACTTTCAAAAGGCCTGGTTATCTCCATGGCAGACATGAAGTTTGTCAGCCCTGTTGCAGTCTGACCAGGTTCAACTGTGCAGCCTGAATTTGAATGAACTGGATTTTTATATGAGACACAGATGACATTGGGATGAATAACCAATCACTTAACATAATATCAGCATTTATATACAGCAGGTAGTGGCATTTAAAATGGTATTGTTTACCTATATGTTTTGTTTCTTGTCAGATCAATGCAGATTTAAAAAACGTCACACAAAGATTAAAAGAAAAAACTATAGTGAAAAAGACACTTTACTTTTTCCCCTTTAAGGAATCAGTGAGATTGTTAGTTTTGCTAAGGTCCTTCAGAGGTTTACATTGAACTAATTCAGAAAGAGAAAAGGTAAACAATGAAAATAATGCAATGCTCACACATATGTGTTCTTTTGGAAGTGCCAAGGGCCTTGATGCCCATGTGAGGAAAGCAAACATAACAAAACAACTCTTGTATTCTGTTGTTTCCAGTGTGATTTTAGATCATATGCTGTGTGACTTTCTTGCATCACCTGCCTAGTCTGCTGGGAGGACTCTGGACAATAAACAATGCGGTGTATCGAACAAAAATACAATATACTGATTCAGCTTTCTGTCACACTAGAGTGACGCACATTACAGCATCAATTAAATAAAGTAACTTAAATGCAGATTTCAGAAAAGATCCAGAAAATTCTCAATGTAACCATAAAAATCTGAAGTATGAATTAATTTCTAACAAGTGGGAATAACAAAAAAGAAATAGGAAAAATGGCCTCGTTTGGCATATGTTTCTATAGATATGCAGCAGGCAGAGGAGGACTCGAAAAGAAAAGACAACAGGGCTATACAAACCTGTTCTCGTTCCTGTTTGTAGATTAAATGTCCTGATTCAGAAGACGTAAAATACAAAGTTGTGCCTGCAGCAAAAGCAGGAAAGCCGGGTGTGGCATGGAGATGATATGCGTTTTGCTTAGCGAGAGACAAACATTTTATATTTGTGCTGCTAGCCTTCCTGTTTTACTTGATAAAATAGAGCAAGTTACTGCAGTTACAATTCTAATTATTTTCTGTCTATCATGTTGTGTAAATAATTTATTTTTAAAACTTTATTATTATTTTATATTGCTGCACTTTTTTGGTTGGTACTGCATGTGCTTTTTCACAGAGTCTCACTGGGCTTGGGTCCCACAAAATTATCTGGCTAAGGTGGTTTGTGAGTTGGGAAAGTTTGGGAACCCCTGCTGTAGAACACTGAAGTGCCTGGACTGAACTGCCTTCCTCATTCCATTCAACGCATGTGACAATGTGACATTTCAGCCCTGCCAGCCCCACCTGCTCTACATTGATATAGACAGGAGGGGCCAGCCCAGTTGAAGTGTCATTGTCACATGATTAGAATGGAATGAGGAAGGCTATTCAGTCCCAGCAATTCCCTAGGCAAGCTCAAATCATCTTAAAAGCCAGGTAGAGATAGATTTACAGAAAACATGTATAATAACGGCTTTACCTGTGGGTCCAGTCTTACATTTCCACATGTGTATTATGATTAATTTTAGGCCTTAGAAACAGTGGAAATTGCAGCTTTAGAACTGTTCCTTTGATCTGAATCAGGTAGCAATTTCTACCTACTTTCATCTTGTCTTTAAGCCGCAGTCTCCAGCCTCCACACAATCTGAAGCAACATAAGTAAGGAGAGGGGATTAACTGGGTTCAGCAGATAAACCTGACCACCAGAGGCTTTTCAACTGCTTAAATTAGTAAGTCATTTTATTATCATAATACACATTGATTGAGTAAGATGCTAACAAATATGGTATGTTAGTTGGGGATTAATACTTTAAGGTATTGCAGAACAGGTTAGGACTCAGAAGCAATTTCTATTGTTTCAATTCTCCTGCAACCAAATGACTCAAAGTCAGAAGTTAAATTAATCATCATTCAATTAACAGAGGGAGATAGCATTCTTCTCAAGCCTCAAAACACTGTGTTTCCTTAGTGTTACAGTGTATATAACCACTCTGCAAAGGATATCTGACAGCAGTACGGAAGCGTTCTATACAAAATAAGTATAGTAAATGAAAAACTGATTCAAACAATGTTTTTATTTTTATGCACAAAGCCTGTTGCACATGCATAACATTTCAGTAGAATTAGTTGTATGGCTTTATTGGGACATTGCTTTCACTTAAAATAAATAAATAAATAAATAAATAAATAAATAAATAAAAAAGTTCAATACTCTATTTTCAAATAGTGCTGTATTCCATAGTGCTGTTGGTCCATAGAAACTAAACAGGTGTATGCTAAAAAAAATTGTGTTGATCTTCCCCCCAAAACAGAACAATGAACAAAGTTGATGCCGTTTGAAATGTAGTCAGCGATAATACAGTGTCACGTATTTCTTAATTGCTTGTCTGTAGAATTTAAAATTCAAATGAAATTAACTCAGGTTCCACCTGTAATTTGTAACCTATGTTTCTTATCAATAAATTCACATTTACAGTTTAACTGTTTTACTCTAGTCTCTGAATAACATGTAAAACGTTTCCTCCAAATAAATAAAAGCACATGTACAAAGCGTTTTCTCTTGCATCATCTTGACAGAGTTTCATAGTTCTTCACGGTGCTGTGGTGGTACTTGATTCCATGGTGCTCTAGAATTTCTCATGTTTATTTATGTCAGTAATTGTTGACTTTCCCACAATATACTCTTTACCAATTTGAACAGCACGTTTACCATGTTCCAGCCTGTGATAAGTGCAAGTGGTGTAGTGAATAAAGCAAAAAATCCATGTTTTTAATAAATAAATAAAAAGAACCACCCCTCTACCAGCAAAGGTTACGGGGGGAACACGACTGGTTTGTAGACCAAAACAAAAACAACACTCTACAATACTCCCCACTCCAACAGTCCCGTGCACGAAAGTGTGCTTTTAATCCACAGGGTGGTGCTGGTGTTGTGTGGTGAGTGTAGTACTCTGGTGATGTGGGCTGGCTTCGTACTCCTCCTCTGCAACAAAAAAACAAACAACACGGAACAAAAGAAAATGCAATCCTCCAGCTGGTGGTTACATTCTCAGCGTAAGGCAGCGTACCAATGTAGCTGCCTCCCACTTGCAAATACGTGCCCCTCCTAATATTGTCACCTTCCAGTTTCCACCTACCATCAAGGCAGAGGAGGCAGCGTACCACTGTCCTCACACGGCGTCCTCTCTCATTGGGAAGGAGATTTACAACATCAATTCTTTCGCTCTCTGTCACATATCTCACCCCTCAGAGTGATGCCGAAGGAACACTCAGCTAATTCTACATTTTCCAATGGTCCCCCTCCCTTGCAAAAAAATTTGCATTTTGATGCTCCTTACCCACACGATGTTTCACAGTATAGTGGAAGGGTTGCAGCGCCAGATACCACCGAGTTATCCTGGCGTTATTGTCCTTCATCGTGTGTAAACACATAAAGGAGCATGATCTGTGATAAGAGAGAAGGAACGCCCCAACAAGTAATAGCGAAGACTGTGAGTTCTACCCCATCAACTTGCTGGGACAGGACCGCCCCCAGACCAATGTGGGAGGCATCAGTCTGAAGGATGAACTCTTTGCTGAAATCTGGTGAAATCAGAGAGGGGGCTTGACAGAGTTGCTTCTTAATCATATCAAATGCCTCCTGTCACTGCCCTGTCCATTTAACTAATTTTAGAGCACCCTTTCGGGTGAGATCTACCAGGGGGTTGACTATGGTGGCATAATCAGGGATAAAACGGTGATAATAGCCAGCTAACCCCAATAGTGATCTCACCTGTGACTTGGTTCTCGGGATCGCCGTTTGGAGGCGATTGGCTTTATCCGGCCATTACCCATAATGTAGCCAAGATATTGGGTCCCTTGTTTGCCAAATGTACATTTGCCCAGCTTTGCTGTTAGCCCTACCTCCTTAGGGACTGTAGGATGGCTGAAAGTCTAATAATATGCTCCTCCCACGTGGAGCTAAAAATCACCACATCATCAATGTATGCAGCTGCGTACTGATGATGGGGAGCCAAGACCTGATCCATCGGTCTCTGAAAGGTGGCGGGGGCTCCATGCAACCCGAAGGGCATGGTCTGGAAATGGAACAAGCCATCTGGGGTAGAGAAAGCAGTTTTCTCTCTCGAGCATTGAGTGAGTGGAATCTGCCAGTATCCCTTCATCAGATCCAGGGTTGAGATTAGTCGCGCCTTACCCAGACGGTCTCGGAGTTCATCCACTCGGGGCATTGGCTACGCATTGAACTTGGAGATGGCATTAACCTTTCGAAAGTCTACACAGAACCGAGTGGAGCCGTCCTTCTTGCCCACCATCACAATCGGGCTGCACCACCCGCTCCGGGAAGGTTCAATGACTCCAAGTTCGAGTATATCCTTCACCTCCATGTGAACAGGCCCCCTGCGACTCTCTGGTATCAGGTACGGTCTCTCCCAAAACCTGACTCCTGGTGGAGTAATAATGGCATGTGAAATACAATTGGTTCTGCCGGGCAAGTCAGAAAAACCTTTCTACTAACTGGTAGAGCTTGCGTTTCTAATCCGGAAGTAACTGTTCCCCCATTGGAATATTAGCTGTAGCCGGTAGATTGACAGTGGGACCAAAATCCTCTTTGTAACTGTCACCAGCTATAAATAGGGCCTCCATTTCATTCCAGGGTTTTATCAAATTAATATGATAAATTTGGGTTTTATTTTGGCGACCGGGTTGTCTGATTTCATAATTTACATTACCAATTCCCTGTATCACCTCATATGGCCCCTGCCACTTAGCATACAACTTAGATTTCAATGTGGGAAGTAGCAACAGTACTTTATCACCTGGCTGAAAAGTTTGAATTTGTGTTTGTTGTACTGTTGCTCCTGGCGATGCTGAGCTAGTTTTAGAATTTCTTGTGCCAAATGACTAACCAATTCCAGGCGGTCTTTCAACATAATTACATACATGACTATGTTTTTGGAAGTTTTTGTTTGCTCCTCCCACCCTTCTTTCACAAGATCAAGGATGCCTCGGGGTTGCCTCCCATAAAGCAGCTCAAAGGGAGAGAACCTGGTCAAGGCACCTCTCTCACTGCAAACATCAGGTAGGGGAGGAGTTTAGCCCAATGTTTCTGTTCTTGGTTGATAAACCGCTTCAGCATCTGTTTTAAAGTCTGATTAAAACGTTCCACAAAATCGTCTGTCTGCGGTGATAAACGGAGGTTCGAATGGACTTAATTTTCAACAATTTATATAATTCTTTTAAACACTGTGACATACAGTTTGTTCCGTGATCAGTGAGGATTTCTTTTGGAATGCCTACTCTCGCTATAATAAGTACTAGTTCTCGAGCAATTGCTGCAGTACTAGTGCATCTCAATGGTACTCCTCTGGATATCTGGTCGTGTAGTCTACCACTACTAAAATATGCATCTATCCAGAGTCAGACCGGCTCAATGGACCCACAATATCCATAGCAATGAGTTCAAAGGGAACTGAGATCAGGGGCAGTGGGACATGCAAGCTGCTTCCCCTTTCCCCATATACTCCTCCCGGCAAACAACCCGTCGCCATGGTTTCTCCAATAGAGGGCCGTCCAGCAGCTGCTTGCAATGGAGTCGTTCCAGATACTTGCAACTACATGCCCCTCCTAATATGACCATCTTTTGGTTTCCACCTACCATCAAGGTGGTCCATCTAGGAGGCTGCGTACCACTGTCTTTACACGGCGTCCTATCTCGTTGGGAGGGAGATTTACAACATTGATTCTTTTGCTCTCTATCACACAACCGTTCAATCATTTTAACTTTTTCTGCTAGAGTAAGTTCTGTCCTTTTTCATTTGCCAGCCATTTTTAATTTGTTGGGGAACAAGCTTGCAGTTCCCCGAAACATGGAATAATATAAATTCTACAAAAAGTCAAGAATTGGCAGTTCAAACTGGAAATATCTGGAGAAACTACTTTGAAAACCTCTATAGTGAAACATCAGATAAAGATAAAAAAAACAGAACAGCATCAGCTATACACACACTACCAGGGAATCGGGGAGCTTTAATCTGGCAGTGAATGCACTAAAACAAAAAGTGTTTTGAAAAAGTGAAAAGGTGCAGTGTTTTCCACACCATGAAAAACATTTTTGTGACATCACCCTTTAATCTTTTGGTTGATTAATTCTATGAATCTACTAACTAAAAGTGTCTTTGAAGAGAACAGATTCAGTGACCACCACCTTGCCATCGAAACAAGACTACACGGACATTCCGGGCTGCCCAGAGACAGGAGGCTATGTTGTCACTGTGAACTGGGAGAAGTCGAGACAGAGTTGCACTTTCTCCTACACTGTAATAAATACACCCAAACAAGGGACACATTCTTTTAAAAAATTCCAGAGAGTGGCATTCCTACTGGGGAAAGGACACACAGTCCCACTGGCTGCCCAGTTGGTCTGTGCCTGTCTTTATTTACCAGTGTTTAGTTATACATTCCTATCAGTAACTCTTTAATGTAATTATTCCTTTTCATGTATTTACTTTACATTATTCATTTTCATGCATTTAATTGTATTTTTATTTACTGTTCATAATGTTTATATTGTATACTGTACTGTGTAAGTGCTTTGGAAATACTACCAATGTTGTCATGCCAATAATGCACCATTGAGTTTGAATTTTAAAGGGCACTTTTTTAATTACCTGTTAACAACTAACTCACTAACATATACAAACTAAATATTTTGTTAATGGTCAGTTAATTGCCAGTCGATACCACGTGGTAGTTGACAGTGTGTCTGGAGTTATGCATCCGCACTAACGTTAGGGCCTTCATCGAGAGGGCACTATCGCTGCTAGAACATTTTTCTCATTATTTTCTTAAAAAAAAAAACACTTTAAAACTTACATTTTCCTTGAACTTGTAATGATTTGCCAGGTACATTTCCACTGAGAAAAGAAAATAGTCCCAAAATGTTCCATAAAGTCAGGATCACGCACATAATTACAGGAAAAAAAAAAAAAAAGTTTTTACTTGCCAGTGCTGCTTATAGTTTATCTGAACAGTTCCAGATATCGGAATGGAGCAATATTACTGAACTGTCTGAGTCTCGGTTTGTTGTTGTTGAAAGATGCTGTCTGAGCTCCAGTCAAGCTGGCAGCCTGTGATTGGCTCACTTGGCAGATACAGGTACAGAATTGGTTGCTTTCGTCAGTGCAAAGAATTGATTTTGGTGGATAATAAAATGCATTTGGACTTGTGCAGATTGATTTTAAATTAGCTTCACTGGTGATGCAGTGATGTTCCAGTGGGTATCTGCTGTGTATTAATGACTGCTATAGCTGGCTGATGATAATGAATTGTTTTCTGATTTACAGTAACCTACAATATTTGTAAAGTAACAGATTGTATATTATTATACCTCTCTTCTTAGTGTATAAATAAGTTACTAAATATTGTCTAACCATTAATAATAATAATAATAATAATAATAATAATAATAATAATAATAATAATAATAATAATAAAAAAAAAAACATTTAATATGTGAGTATGCTAGTTACTTGGTTAATGAACCAAAACAACACTCCTTAAAAAAATGTGACTGGAATTTTCGATGCAACTGACACAATTTGTCGCTAAGTATAGCACTTTAAATACAGGGTGGGATAAATCATTTTGTAGCCACTAGCTTTCAAAACACTTGTATAGGGTAAATGTAAATAGTAGTCTAATCTGTCGATAGGCTTAATATATATATCTATATATATCGAATATATATATATATATATATATATATATATATATATCTATATATATTTGTGAAAAAATATTGATTTGTCTACTTTCACATTTAAGTGTAACGCACACTTTTTATAACTTTGATTTGGTAACATTCTACCCATGGGTTTGTAGTCCACTCCGGTAAGTCATAGAGGCTTGTGGGTTGTAGTAGTATATAGAGGAAGTCTGAAAGAAAAAATGACACCAAAGTTTAGTGCTTCTTTCATTTGTTTGGTGCGCAAGGTAATCAAACATGCAATCTTCAGGTGTGAAAAAGTTATTGCCTCCCTAGTTAACTCAATCAAATTAAAGGGATAATTAGGGTCAGCTGTTTGAATACTTTGGTTAACAATCAGGTCTGATTTGGGCCCGCCCTGACCAATATAAATCTGACTAATTATGGCCCTTCCATCAGAGTGAAGTTGCCAAAACACAGGTTCTAGAGGCAGATCGTGCCACAATCAATAGAAATTCCTGAAGACCTCCAGAAAAAAAAAAAAAAAAAAAAAAAGTTGTTGATGCCTATCAGTGGAAAGGGTTACAAAGCCATTTCTAAGACTCTGGGGCACCACCAAAGCACAGTCAGAGTCATATTGTCCAAATGGAGAAAGTTTGGGACAGTAGTGAATCTTCCCAGGATTGGCTGTCCTGACAAAATCTCTCCAAAAGCAAGGTATAAAATCATCTAGGAAGTCAGAAAGAACCCTAGAACAACATCCAGGAATCTGCATGACTCTCGGCTCAGCTTAGGTCAGTGTTCATAACTCCACGATCAGGGAGACTCTGGGCAAAAATGGGTTTCAAGGTAGCAAGGTGGAAACCACTGTTCACTAAGAAGAACATGAATGCTCGTCTCAAGTTTGCCAAAAAGCACCTGGATGATCCTCAAGAGTTCTGGTACAATATTTTATGGAAAGAGTAGTCAAAAGTGGAAGTTTTTGGCCAACATGGGCCCCGTTATGTCTGGCGAAAACCAAACACTGCATTCCACAGTAAGAACCTCATCCCAATGGTCAAGCATGGTGATGGTAGCTTCATGATTTGGGGATGCTTTGCTGCATCAGGACCTGGAAGACTTGCCATTGTTGAAGGAACCATGAATTCTACACTGTATCAGAGAATTCTACAGGAGACTGTCAGGCCATCCGTCCTTGAGCTGAAGCTGAAGCACAGCTGGGTCATGCAGCAAGACAATGATCCAAAACACACAAGCAAGTCTACATCAGAATGGTTGAAGAACAATAATTGGTGACGAAAGGTTAATTAGGTAACATGCTAGTTAACACAGAGAAAATCTAACAAAGACACTTTTATACTTAGGCCAGTGTTCTAACACCGTGTTATACACATTTCAGACTTTTAACTAACTTGGGCTTCAGACTGAAATCCCCTTGCTTTGGGTGACCATTTCATTGAAATTGGCAAGATTTACATTTTCATTTAAAAATAAAATTTTTGAAAGCAATTTACTTATGATTATCAGCTTATATAAGTGCACGTATCATTTAATGAAATATGAAATATGTATAGACACGTTTATACAGTTAAAAGCATAGATAATCATGAAAAACCTGGTTTCAAGCAGGTGTACTCAAACTTTTGACTGTTACTGTATATATAATTCATCACTATAATCTAGGCTGATCCAAGCCACTTCAAATTGCTTCTGGGCAGTGTAAATAGTCACCACCATTGGACACTGGTTGTAAGTATAATTATTTAATATTGCAGAACAGACATAAGACAGACTTAAGTTTCTCCCAATGTTATTCAATAAAACTGACCTGCACAATTATTTACATATTTCCTAGACTAACTGGTTTTTGGTAGTTTCAGTTAAAAGCACAACAGTGTCTACACAATATATATATATATTTATGTTTTACTTCAGGTTATGTATCCTGTGTGCAAGAAAGCAAGAAACTGAAGGTAAAAGAAAACAAAACCTAGAAAAACCAGAATAAGCTGACAGGACAAAATATTAAACATGACTCAATCATAAATGCAATATTAAAAGATGAGCCCAGACATCACTTCTCAATGTAGGGTCATAGGTACGGTTCCTTTATTTTATAATGCACAATTTATCGTCTATCTCTTCAAGTCTCTTCAATTTCAAGTTCTTTTAAATTTGTAATTAACAAATGCATTTTCACAGTCTATTTAAACAAAAAGGTTTTATACTAACAAGTGCATGGATTTTATGGTACTCATTAAAAATGTAGAAGAATGGGCTTACCAATGACTCTCTCAGGAATATGCTGAGCCATGTGACCAGGAGGTTACTGGGGCGAATCCAGGTTGTGCTATGTTGTCGATATTTCATGGGGATTCCCAGTGGTGCTGAATTGGCCATATCACTCCCACAGGTGTAGGGAGCAATTAGATTGGGTCCAGTCTCCTCAACATGCCGTGCCGATCCCATTATTCAAAATGCAACTATAGACCCAGAGCAGCTGTGGTGCATAGGTGAATCATAGGCTTGAATTGGACATTGGCAGAAAGAAGGATTTAAAAAGTACATATGCTCAATTATTTATTTGAATGGACAAGTTGCTAAGTGCAGCTACTGTCTTTAGGGTTGAGCTCATTTCAAGTAAATTTTTATTGAAACAAAAACACTTCAAAAGGAAATTGTAATCTTAGAGAGGCAGAAAATCAAAGTTATGGGAAACTGTCAATTGGCACCCCAAATGCACCTGAGCAATAATGCGTTTCAGTAAAGCAATGAATGAAGTTTATCATCCTCCTGTGATTAAAAATACAAATTTAAAACATCAGTAATATTTATTAACATTGTATTAATGATCTTAAAACAATGTTTTTAATCAGTTAACATACAATACATAACTTGGGTTTACGCACTGGTGTTTACTAATTAAATAAAAATGTTAATTACAAAAAAAAGCCTTTTATTTCTCAGATCTAAACATGAAAATAAGGCTAAAATACTTAGTTCAACACTCTTAAAACTAATTCTACACAAAATATGTGTTAATAATACTGACACATTTTGTGTAGCTTTTTGCACGTCTATGTAGTTTACTGTGTCTCTCCTAAATATTCCAACGGGGTGCTTGTGTTTCTCCTAATATTCCAACACAGTGCCTGTTGTGTTAAAATGAACACAAAGCGTGTTGTCCTTAATCACACTCAGTGATGTGTAAAAAAAAACCCAACACATTATTATGAGTTGTTATTAACATATTTGAGTGGAAAAGGATTTTCAGGGACAGAGAAAATGCTTTGGCTATAATGGATGATGAGCAATTAATAAAATAAAATTAAAAAAATTCTTTATCGATTTGATTAAAAGTTCTGCCTTTTTAATCTAATCTAATCTATTAGATTTACAACCACAAACAAGAATTCACTTACGAATAACGAAATAATGTGGATTTCCAAAAAGTCGCTGGATTTCCCAGGACAGATTCAAAGTAAGCTTTTAAAAAAATGAAAAATGAAAATAAAAAGCATAAAATTATGATGGCTTCTCTTATAAAGAAGCCATCTCCTTGGTGCAAATGTCTTGACTGTTGTCTTCCTCGATGTCCAGGAAACCGCATTTCTTTGACATGTTGACTAGCACTGCACATGCTATTATTTTTCTGCAGACTTACACGGAGCTCCGCATGAAGGCAGTGAAAACATCTCTTCAGCTGACTAAAAACCCTTTCTATGATTTTTTGGCATGAGATGAGTTGAAATTCTCCTGTAATTTTATTATTATTGTTATTAATTTGGTTAACAGACACCCTTGCAGAGTATTACAATACAGATAAGTGCAAGTACAAAAAAATTAAATATAATTACAAGTAAGCAAATACAATAGTTACAATTAAGTAAATACAAGTTGTGCCAATACATGCAAAACAGATAAATGCTAGAACAAAAAAGCAATATAGTAGCAATATATAGAATGAATGTGTAAATACGTTAATATGTAGCTGTATTAATAAAAAAAATATCTTAAAAGTATTTCCTTACCTGAGAAGGATTTGAATGGTTAAGAAATGGCCACCAGGGGCGGCAAGGGTAACCACTGTCCCCAAGCAAAAGTTCCCTGTATCTCCCGTCTTCAAAATCTCTGCCGATCTTGCTCTCCTTTAAAATTGGGTACTTCCAGGCCAAATGGCAGTGATATTGGTAATAAGGCAGGATGGATCGTAAATGCATTGTATGTTAATTTAATAGTAATTGTTTATGTTAATGTAGGTTTCCTCGAATTCATGTGGTGTCTGTATTCTGATGTGGGTGCCATCTATAATGCCCACAATCCTGGGAAATCCAGCCATTTGTGGAAATTCACAGCATAGTCCTTTTGCATGCCATTATTCGGAAAGTGGATGAAATGTCCAACCCTTTGACATAGCGCATTGGAAATCTTGTGAACTATATGGAATATATCTCCAACAACTGTTTGGAAGCTACCAGTTGCGAAAAAACAGTGTGCCCCCAGTATCTGCAGAACAGGGAGCAATGTGTGATGTCTTTTTGTTTGTGATTATAAATCTGCTTCTAGCATTGCAGACATTTGAAAGACAGAATTTCGGTCAAATCTAGAGTTTTTTTTTTATTATTAATTGCTCATCATCCATTATAGCCAAAGGATTTTCTCTGCCACTGAAAATCCTTCTGTGAAGTGTGGCTCTGTCCTCTTCAATTTCCAAAAACGCTGCCATTAACCTTTTTTTTTTTTTTTTTTTTACAACTTCAGAGACCTCAATAGAACATTTAAGTGATGCTCCTCCTCCCTCTCTGGCTCGGGGATCGACGGCGGCTCCTCACCCCTCTCTCTCTCTGGGAGCGACAGCAAATCCTCCTCCCTCTCTCTCTCTGGGAACGACAGCAGATCCTCCTCCCTCTCTACAGAAACTTAATTTTCCCCTTAAGTCGTTTTGTGCAATGGCTAACTAACTTTAGGAAAACACTTAAGTACAAATACTACTTGTACATTACAAATACACAATACTTGTGATTTGTTTCAGCTAAATACTACCCAAGGATACAGAGGGGAGAGGGCGTATATTGAAAATGTACAACATACAGGTCATAATGCATCTGGAATTCCAGATAAACTTAAGTATCTTCTAAAAGCAGTAAAAACACTTGTTGTACCAATAGCAGACTGTGAAAGGTGATTTAATCAGATTAATATTAGCCACAGTGAAAGTCAAGCGTCTTTGGAACTGGAAAGCCTGTCATCTATGCTTTTTATAAAATGTGAGGGCCCTCCTTTAGAAACATTCTCTCCAGTTTAATGACAAATCTGAAGGCCAGAATTCGAAGTACTATATTGTTGAGAACAGCTATGAGTCCATTTGGAAAATCTTATGATGGGACTTTTGTTACATTTTAAAATTTTTATTTTTGGTAAAAAGCTTAATCTCTATACCCCTGCAGCAATCATTTAAAGGTAGTGTCTGTATAGATTACTTTAGAGTATAGCATGACAGCTAAGAACTTATTTAATTGAAAATAATAATTTCAGAAACTTGAAATGGACACTGCCACTAGCCAGCAGTCAAAATGCCCAATTATAACAGGTGCATCTTTCATTAGGTTTGTGCAGTTCCTCTCATTAAATGTGTAAAATTCAAGCCCTGGTTGCAATACAATTGTAATACCATATATAATTGTGTTACAGTAGGTGTTTGAAGATTTTTGTAACTGTGTTTTCATGATTTCTACAATCGCCAAACCTTACAGGGGGTCCGGAGTAGTTTAACCATTTAAAAAAATTAAAACACAGGCACACAGAAAAGATTAATTTAAGAGTACATTGAAACACGCGCACCAACGAAATTGGTTGTACAAATGTATAATACGAGATATGTACAACATGTTTAAAACAAATACTAACTCACAAGTTAACATTCTTAATGATATTTTGTTGAGCTAACACACAAAAAGGTCCCCTCTTAATGCACTATGCAAGTAGTAAGGTTTGATATTTTTATTCTTAAATGGATGCTGGTGGTTTTTCAAGGTTCCAATTATTATTAGAATAATAATCGCATTTATTATGATATATAAACTTTTCTTGATATTGCTCTCTGAATGACATCAGAGTTACATGTTATAATAAACTTATAATTAATTCAACTAAAGTTCATAAATAGTGTTTGTTACACAAGTGAAGATTTACTAGTAATTTCTTCAAAACAGTGGAATTTATTAAACATGCAATCACACAATATATTCAGAAAATAAAAAAAAAACAATGGCACTGTCAATATTACATTAAAACAACATTAAGATAAAACCAAGGCATTAGGCAACAATTTATCAGTGAAATGTTAGTTAGTTTAGCCTTGGTATATACTAATGATCAACAACGCATGCACAAATCGCACAAAACCCACAATAACCTAGCTATGCCCTTATGGAGAAAAGAATTAAGAATTCTAATTAGTTAGTTTTTCTGCCAGCAGCACAGCTTTCTGTGGCTTTCTTCTATGGCATCAGGGCCAGAGGAACCTTAGTAGATTATTTCTGAGCAAATATGACGTGGAGTTGTGGGTTTTATACTATTTCAAACAAAGAAAGTATCTACGTTTCCCACAGCGTGCTGTTATTGGTTGGACTGTGTTTGGGGTGTGACCCAAGATATTGGATGTTTACCATGCATTGTCTTCTGGAATGCCAAGTAATTATATAGTTAGGAACTGAAAACGATTCAAAGTATGTAACTCTTGCTATGTGTCTTTGTGCAATGAACTTTGTAGTTTTCAACTCGTTGTATAATTTAATACTTATTAGCGAAGCACAATTTTCAGTATAAGTGCTCCGATAAACAAAAATAATAATCACAATACTTTGACATTTTTTGTTTTATTTATTAGGTGCGGCTGCATTTTAATAACCACAATAGGGGCTGGTTGAATAGGTTTTCAGTATTTGATAGAGTGCTGTACATGCAGATTATCCTGTGTATCATTTCTCAAGTAAAAAAAAATATATATATATATATATATATATATATATATATATATATATATATATATATATATATATATATATATATATACACACACACACACACACACATACATTTCTTACTTGCAAAAGAAAAATGAAGGAAGAAAACATAAGAGTCTACAGAAAGGACAAAGTGACAAAGTTATACAGAGTCATTTGTTATTTTTTGTGTTGGCTTTAATAAAAAGTTTATCATGGTTAGTTATAATAGCTCTTTCTTGAGGTTAATGTTTTTGATGTTGTAAGCATTTTAAATAGCACACAGTTACACTGAGATGGGAAATAAATGGTAACATGATAAACATTTAGAGTGCAGACTATTATGGATCATTTATAATAATGTTGCCAAATAGAAAGTGAATATGTGTGTTTCCGAAGAGATTCCTACAGCATCCAGACATTTCAAGAATTATTGTTTGGTATTCTATCCTAAACCAGCAGCTTAATGAAATACATTTCAAAGGGCGTGTCCTTCATCACAGTACCATAAGAATGAATGCCCCTGAGAAAAATCATGCAGGGATCCGCTAAAATACTTAATTTGTATACAAGAGCAAGTAAACAGTATATGAGCGTATAAATGGAGAAAAAATTAAATACACAACTCACTTGATATATTGCGGATGTCGGGGTCCAATATAAATCCGTTATATACCGAGAGACCCATAGAAAAACAAATAGGCTAACAAATAAATACTGTTCAACCACTCCCTTGCTTTATTGGTTGCGTCAGGGTCCAGTGTAAATCCTCTATGCAACCTGTTTTTTCTCATTTTTCGTATAAAAAGCAGCACACCATTTTAATTCATACAGCAGAGGGTAATTGCTTCTATTCAACTTCAGTCTCCAATTAATTTCATGAGTCTTCCTCTCCTTTCTCATCTGCACAAACTCCCTGCATTGAAATAATCCATTCCTAACAACAACATAGGAGGCTTGCTGCTAGGGAGCTTATGTAACTGCCTTGTGACTCTTACTAGTGCATTGCTGCCACACATGAACACCTTGTTAGCTAAAATAAAAACTGCTTCAGCAAGTAGATATTTAATTTGCTTTGTGTTATTGTGCAATACGTGTGTATCTGATAACGGTATGATTTTAATGCTTTCTTTTTTGTATATTGTTGTTTGTGATGTGCAGTACGAAATAAAATGAACAGTAATTTTAAGTGTCTATGTATATTCAGCCAAGACATATGCAGTTAGACAGTATAAAATGGGAGCCAACTCCAATAACGCGATATATCTGAATCTGCAGTTTAGCGAGGGGCGATATAATGAGGGGTTGTAAACATCTAACGGTTCTGTTTTAATCATTCCCATTCAAACTGAATTTTAAATATAGAAGTCAGCAGTATCCAATTCATTATAAATATCATTCTTTCTTTGAATTTCAAGGATTTTGCAATGATATACTAATTCATCACTAAATTGATCACTGATATTCTAATTATATTTTTTGTGAGTGTAACTGAGGTGTGTGTGTGTGTTTCTAGCCGCTGGCGAAAACAACATTGAAATAGGTAAGTGAATTGCAGTTAATTTAATAGTTTAAATCATTGATTGGTAAGGTAAACTAAACTGCACTTAAAATAGCAATTTAGGTTTCCTTTGTGTGCTGGGCTGTGTTGAATTGGGGGGCTGATTAGAAACGTGTGTCAAGTATATGGCTCCAGGCATACAGGATAGTATAAATTAGCAATCAGTGTCTTAGAACACTAGCTGCTCTAAACACCAGCCGTCTAAGAGCCAGACATCCAAGGGTAGTCTTAGCAGTGGAAGTCTAAGGGCCACATGTCCAAGGGCAGTCTGAGCTGTGGCAGTCCGAGGGAGGACAAATGGAGTGAGGACCTTTTTCAAATCCTCCCAATGGCTACTAGAGGCCTCATTCCTACTATGACACCTAACATCTCAATCCCCTGGACAAAGCGGGCTCACTCGTTCTCCACTCCCAGAACGAACATTGGTAAGTATCTGCCCCACATGTCCTTACTAACTCCTTCTCCCCCTATGCTGCCTGTTAAAACTTGAAAATCTCAGTTTTCAATTGTTGCTCTCTGACTAACAAATTTCTGCTTCTCAGAAAACGTAAAACTGACACCAGTCTTGATTTTCTCTGTCAAGCTGAAACCTGGCACTCTGTAAACAACATGCACTCGCTGCATCTTGCCACACCAAAGGGCTATTCCCTCTTTGACAAACCTTGCTTCACTAGCCGAGGAAAGGGAACTCCTGTTATTGCACATTCTGTGCTCACTTCCTCAGTTCTTTCTTTGCCTGCATTTTTTTTATTTGAGCATCTCGCCATCAAGCTCCCCTCTCCCTTGTCCCTCACCCTTGCTGTTATCTGCCGTCTACCTAAGAGCAACTCTGCTTTTATTGCTGAGTTTTCAGAATTCCACTCCCCCGTCTGTACTACTGACAAAATCCTACTCCTAGGTGACTTCAACATTCATGTTGACTTGCCTTCCTCCTCAATAGTGACCGACTTCAACATGCTTCTGGACTGTCTTGGACTCTGTCAATCTATCAACGTCCCCACTCGCACCCGAGGACACACCATAGATCTGCTCATCACAATGGGCCTTGATCTCTCCAATCTCTCTGTGGCAAAGCGTAAGCCTTGCACAATGGAATATGTAGTTTATTGTATGTCTTTTTGTTAATTGTTAATATTGATTTAATTGTTTAGCTGCTGTGGCGCTCCGCTGGGGACGATTACCCGTCTGCGTGGAGCAGCAGCTGAAAGCAATCAGCTGTTCCAGCAGGCAGGTGGGCGTGTCTCAGCGGAGCGTCAGTATAAAAGCATGTTGATCGCTGTGATCGGGGCTGCTGCAAGGCCTGCCGTTTTCACGGCACCTTTTGAGTTATAGTTTGGGGTATTGTGTTTTATTTTGCACTTTTTGTACGGTTTTCTGTATCTGTCCTCTGTGCGTTACCATCGCTGGTAACGTCACATGACCGCCTTTATTTTACTTTCACTTTCTGTTTGTTGTTAATAAATCCTGCGCGCCTGTGCCGGCGTTTCAACACCACCTCTGTCTCTCTGTATGCTTGAACAGCGGCTACCCACGTGTGACCCGAGGAAGACCCTGTCACACTCTCCATCACAGATATCTCTCTCTCTCTCTCACCATTTTTTAATCACTGCTAATATTAAATTCCCTGCTCCTCCACTACTGATACTGTTGTCTCCTTCTGTCCCAAGAATCTGCTGAATCCTCTGAAACTCTCAGAATGTGTCTCTGCATCCCCTCTAACTGGTACTCTCCCGTCTTCAGTTGATGATGCGGTGACTGTACAACGCCACCCTTACTCATATCATCGACACTATTGCCCGCTTACAACCAGAACCGTCAAGAAAGATAGAAACTGCCCATGGTACACCCCCTCACAAACCCAGTTTACCATCTCCAATCTCGGTTTTCTCTACAAAACTGTCGAAAGGGCTGTAGCCAGTCAGCTGATGAAACATCTCCTGGATAACAATCATCTTGATTCTCTATAATATGGTTTCCGGCCACACCACAGTACTGAAACTGCTCTGCTCCAGATTGTAAATGATCTCCTGATCAATGCTGATGCTGGTGCTCCCTCTGTGCTTGTCCTCCTTGACATAGTGCTGCTTTTGACACAATAGGTCATGGCATTTTTTTTTGACCGCCATCAGAAGTATGGTGGAATCTCTGTAACCTGTCTCTCCTGAATGTCCTCTTACCTATCCGAATGGATGCAGTGGCATTGCAAACCTCTCTTTTGATGCCCACATTCCTCCGTGGTCAAGTCTTCCCTCTACCATCTTCAAAACATCTCCATAGTTCCTACCTTTCCCTTCCCTCCTCTCCTCTCAACTTGACGACTGCAACTCTCTATATGGTGGTCTCCTGGCATGCACCATAAACTGACTGCAGCTAGTACAGAATATCGCTGCCAGTATCCTTACCAGATGTAAAAAAACATGCTCACATCAGCATCATTTTCAAAACTTTCCTGCTCACCTACAATGCCCTTCATCACACAGGTCCCGAGTACCTCCTCAACCTGCTGACCCGCTATGTCCCTGCTCGCAAGCTGAGGTCCTGAATTCACTCTTGCAGCTTTGGTGCATCATGCTCCCACCATCACTCACTTTAAATCAAGTCTCAAGACCCACCTATTCTCTCTTGCTTTTCATGCTCTTTAAGCCTGATATCTGCTATTAGCTGCTGTGTTGCTGCTACTATTTCATGTATTATGTACTTTCCACAGTATTTAATGTACTGTTTCATGTATTATGCTACTATCATATATTATGCACGTTCCACTGTATTTTTAATGTATGATGCATTTTTTTTTTTATTGTATAGCATGTATTGTGCATTTCTCTGTTTTTAAAGTATTATGGATTTTCTTGTTGTTACTGCATCTTGTAAAGTGCTTTGTGATGGTGGTCTTCTTTGAAAGGCATTTTCAAACTCCCAGGCTGATGATTAACAGGATTACACAACTGTAAATGCAAGGCTATCTTTAGGTTTTGAAAGAATACATAAAGGTGTCAAATTGTATGCTAAAGAGGTGTTGGCTAAGGTTAATGTCAGATAAATGCATTAGATTCAAGCATGACTGGGATTTATATAGTGAAAACAGAAACAAGTAGCTTGCAGGATGAGTAGCATGTAATACAGTATTAAAAAGCATAATACATATCACTGATGAATCAAGAACAGAGTAGCACCCACTTCAAACGCTGCTCGAGCTGAAACGTTGGCCATTATGAATAGTGCTCAAGTGAGATGTGGACAAAGGTTGTGAGTTGTTGCAGAACAATTTTAGAGTACTTATAGCACATTTTTATGGATTGCATGTCATTTCGTGGTATTCTGTTTCTTTATTCCTTCAGAATGATATGCCCTGGTGCAGGGTTTTCCTAACAGAGGTAAAACAAAGATGCTTGTTATACAGGCCAGTGTGATACATGAACGAAAAATATCATGAATTTGACAAATCACATAGGAAATTTAATAATCACACATTAAACCGTGAATTGCGTGAATTAATCACAGGACAATATACTTTTGCCAACAAAGGCACAAAAACGTAGAATGATCTTCAGTGGCAGTGAAACGTTTCAGAGTTGCCTCCGTCCTGGGGTGACATCCTCGGTCCTGCATAATGAGGGGTTAAACCCATCACCCCACGGAAGCCATTTCTCTTTTTGCATCTAACCCGTGAGGGCGACCGATGCGACCTCACTGGTTGGAGGTCGTCTTCTCTTTCGGGGAACCAGGGTTACGATAATTAACCTAACATTCCCATTCAATTCGAAGACGACCACCAAAATATTACATATAGGAAATTATACCAGAGCCGTCACTGGAGAGATGGAATGGCAGCATATGAGGGACAGAACCGCATAACCCGAGGTTATCGGTGTGAGGGTGCAACCTTGAGGACCACCCCTCTGAAGAGGGCCCAAGATGTAAACAACCCTCTGGTAGAATGCGTGGCTACCCTCCCATGTGGGGGCAAGCCGGCACTATCATACACAGTCAAGACTGTAGCCACAATCCAGTGCGACAGTCGTTGCTTCAAGAGAGGCTGTCCTAGGGTCCATATACCGTGACAGACAAAGAGATGGTCTGAATGACAAAGAGCTCTTGTCCTATCCACATAACACCTCAGAGGAAGTTCAATTGCCTATTCTCCTCTGAAGAAAACAGAGGTAGATGGAAAGACTTCAATTCCACAGTTCATGTGGAAGGTTGTGATCACCTTAGGCAGGAAAGCAGGGTTTGTACGTGGTGATACCCTGCTGCCATTGTCCCAAATATGCATATAGGAGATGTTCACCTCTGGTCATGCACAAATTTTGAAAATACTTCCACTTATAGGCGTGCAACTCTCCTGTGGAGGAGGCCCTAGCATTCTGCAGTGCACTGACAACTGCGTCTGAGAACCCTAAGGTGGACAGATGGTCACTCATGTGGAATAACCCCAGTTGGGTGGCTGATGAAGCTGCGGCCATCAGACCCAATAGTTTTGGACACAATATCAATTGCTACTGCTCCTCCCTGTGACTGGGACAGATTAATCAGTCTGGGTAGTTCATCACCCTGATCCTTTGCGAACACAAGGGAGCTAGGATGGCATCCATGCACTTTGAAAACATGCAGGGGGCTAAACAGAGGCCGAATAGCAGCATGGATAACTGTTAGAAACCATTTGCCTGGCCAGACAGACTGGCTAGTAAGGCGGATGCCAGCATCTCGTTCTCTCCCATACCAGAGTACAGGAGGGGAGCATTGAGGCTACCTGCTGAGATGCCTTGCATTCTCGGTGAGAGCACTGCAGCAATTCTTAAACCGCTGGTCCAAAGGAATGGTCAGGGGAAGTAGGGCCGCTTCTGAAGGAAGGAGCCACATTCCCATGAGGCCGCGATCGAAATCACATCATGGACCTTCTTAACAATGCTGACATCCAGTTCTGTAACATCCGGGGTGACCCTGTGCAGACAGGGCGTTATCGGCTGAGCCAGGGCCAGAGCAAGGGCTTGAGCCTGCGGCCAGGCCAGGGGCTCACAACACCTCAGAGGCTCAGCCGTGCTAACAGGGGACGTTGTACAGGACGTGCAAGCGTGGAATTTAGCCATGCTTGATTTCTGTATGGCCCCAAGGGCATTGTTTAAACAGCAGAGGGTGTTTCAATGTTGAGTTCAAGAGATTTTCAATGTTTGTAGTCTAATTTTAGATTCGCATACCTTGAGTTACTTTAAAGTAATTGTTTCCAGAGTAGTAACATCCGAATAAAACATGTCTGTGTATTAATATTAATTTCTGTGTCAAGAGCCGAAATGGACCTAACTATGTAAGTCTTTACATTCGGTTGCTGAGCGATAACTTACATAGGATAGCGATTTATAATGCCTGAATATTTTATTTACATTAAACAAAATACTATAGTGGGGGCTCCCCTGGTAAAATCACAGTGCTAGATGTGCAGGGTGAGTCATTCAGCACATGTTCGTGTCCTGGTTGTATGGAGTCGCTAGTCTTTGCTGGGGATGCTGAAGGTATGATTAATAGCATATACAGGGCCAGCTTCTACTTGTGAGGTGAGAGGGATATGTGTGTAGTTTGCCTCCCAAGGATATTGCCTAGTCATATAAATCCATTCTGGGATGGGTTCCACTTCTGGGCTGGCCCAGCAGTTGGAGCTCACTCTGGTGGAGAAAAATAATTAGTTAAGTACACCTCCATCCCTCGCTGCTCCTCCTGCAATGAGACAACACTTATTACATAACTGTTTATACAGTTTAGTCTTGTGAACCCATTGTCCTCGGTCTCCTGTTTCTATACAAACACTGGTAGGGGAGTTACACTCTCTCACTATCACTTGCTAAAGCAGATCCTGTATAATGCCTCATACAGCTTCTACCTCTTCAGCTTTGACTAGATACTGACGCTGGGGTTACACGGTTCTCCTTCCACTGCGATTTCCACCCCCCTAGCCTTCCCACAGTCATTGCTGTGGCACGCCCATACATGCAGATACTTTTCAGCTACCCGTTGTACTTATGGACTCAACCCCCCATCATGAAACAACTTCAGAGGCGCTAGTCACCTGCCAACTCCTTCAATAATCACACAGTAGTGAGGGGAACCTGTACGTCAGTGATGGAATAACTGGCCTCAGTATCCATTAGCATTTCACACTGCTGCTGGGATCCTACTGCCTCAGCATCACTTCCCTTAGTCCAGCAAGTTCCTTTTGCCTGTCCTCTATGACCACAATTTAGAGCATTGCTTGGCCCCACTTTGGCCACCCTTTGGCTTACCACCCTGGTGTTGCCATTAACTCAGCATCTGTTCTGTATTGCCCTGTCAATCCCTCGTACCAACACTCCTATTTTATTTCCATTCTTATTCATGGTTTAATCATCACATGAATCACCTCTCCTGTGTATGCAGACACTACGTTTGACTCCATAAAACATTATGATAAACATAAAACATATTGTATCTTAATGTGCCAAGGGATCTGACACCAACACATATATTCTAAACCACATCATATGTACTTGTTGCTCTGATGCTGCTTCTGTCTTTTCAGCTGATGCACTCAAGTTGCAGAAGAGTTGAAATCTTTCACTTTTCATTTTTAAATCCGCGATTCATATTGTAACAGGTGCTAATTTGTAATTTAAAACTTACTATCCTAATTCATGCAACAACATTAGAGTAAAATCACTCCTGGCTTCACTCATAATCATTGCAATACTACTAGTATACTTCGATAAAACCTTTACATTTTTCCTTAAACTGTTTAAACAGAATTACCTTTATGCATAATTAGTTTATATAGTGTTTCAGGTGGTCAGATCTCCAAAAACATTTGTTTTCTTTCTAAAAGTTTATTCCAACACAGTCTGCACAACAGCGACCTTCAAATTCTCTCTCTCTCTCTCTCTCTCTCTCTCTCTCTCTCTCTCTCTCTCTCTCTCTCTCTCTCTCTCACTCTGTGCTGACTTCACCCCTTTGTCTTCTAGTGCCAAGTTGTTCAGCTAAACAGTACTCTTAACAGAAAACAGCTATTTTCCTCTGTATCTTGCCATTGTTTGTAACATATTTTAAACATTATTCAAATTCCCTTGGTTTTACACTTAAATAGCCTAGGAAGTAATTTTATTCAATTGGCAACTTGCTAGATTCTTTTCTAAAAGAACAAAGCTTTTCTATGCCCAAATAATGTCATGCACTTTTTCTTTGAACCTGCATGACAGTGAGACACAAAGCCTGCACAGCCTGCCACTTTCCATAGCTCCTGATATGCTATCTGTGAATTTTCAGACTTGATTCCAAATTAATTATCTTTTTCTGACAACCTATCAATTGTTGTCTTTGCATTGCATTCTCCTTACGCATTTCCAATTGCTGTATGGCAGACAATTGCCTTTCAACCAAAGTAGTTCTTGTAACTGTTTCTAACTGCTTGGCTTGCTCTCTCAAATCTTGATTCTCAACAGACAATTTCTTACAGTTTTCCTTTGTAAAATCATTTTGCTTTTGTAACTCCTTGACAATCTATCACATCGCTCCTGCACAATGAGCTTGTTTAACTTTATTTTTTATTTCTAACTTTCTTTCTCATTTCTGCTATGCATTGCTGCCCTATTGTGATAACAGATTCATTGCTATTCTGCACATAGCCTCCCTTTCTACCTGTATATTTTGCAACATAATCTAAGCTCCACGTTCTCGTCATTCTTATTTTTGTCTTTTGACATTCTGGAGTTGATCAGACTCCCTTTTTCCCCAGACAATGTACCCAACACCATACAAAACAAAAACAAACTACACTTAGACACTGAAACAGCAATTCCTCCACCAATATGTGCACTCTTAGTCTGGTTATGTCTAGGATATTCCATTGCAAACACCAGTACTGCTAGCTCAATAAATTGAATATACTTCAATTTATGTCGACTTCAAATCTTCATCCAACTCTTTTTCTGGTGAACAATCGGGGCTAAGTTAGAGATATGATTACAACTACTTTAGGATTTTAGACTTTTCACACAGTGGACTCACACACCAAGGCAAACACTAGACTAGTTATTTCGTATTAGTGTTCAAAAACGGTATCTCTGTCACAGGCTGGATCTCTAGCATGTCACAGTTCAAAGATTGGTTTGTGTATTGGAACCTTGGATTTCATTTCGGGGCCCTATATGAGTGTCACACTCAAACTTTTGTAATGTTCTCTTTACCCTTGTGATTGGATTGTTTGGTTATTGGTGCCTGAGTACAGTGTTTTTCATTAGTTGTTCTCGTACTGATGCGGCCCCTTGTTCTCCATTGGTCCGCTATTCTGCCTCCTGTCGGCTGGATTTATGTGATGGACTGGTTCCTGTCAAAGCAGTCTTGCGGAGCTGAAAGAGTCATTCAGCGATCGTGAAGATAAGCCATGTGTCCAGTATTTAGTTTATGACTCTTTTTAAAAGCATTCTTTGTCAGTGGGGGAGTTTGTGACCAGAAACCAAGTAGACAGACAATGGCTTAAAATCCCCCTCTGTATATTTCAATTATGTTGCTTTTATACACAGAATGATATTATGACCCAATCTGACGCTACTCAACAATGATATGAACATAGGTGCACAAACAAGACAAGATAGTGTGTACGTGTAGCAGAACGTAAATTCATCTTAAAAGGAAACAAAATATACAAGATGTTCTCAGCACACAGCCAAGGACAATGTCCTTGTTATGTGTAGCAAAGCGTTGACTCACTTATCGGCGTTCCACCATAGCTCATACATACATAGTTATATTTTTCATACCACTGTGCAAGAAACAGTACATTATATTTTATTCAACCCTTCATGTGGCAAAGTGCCCACCCCGTGTGTATTTTGTGTTGTGTGTTAATGTTGGTGTATAGTCACTGGTACACGGAATATAAACAGGTCTGTGTAACATGAGTGTTTAAAATGTATATTTTTATTTAGGCACGAGGATTGCACAGCACTTCACGTGCAGGTAAAACATAATAATATGTGAGCACAGGGAATTGAATGATTGATTAGCAATCGAGTCACGGTACAACTGCATAAAAGCTACATGTTTTCACGCACTCAGGGTTGTGTGTTTGTGAGTGGAGAATGGGAGAGAGAAGGAGACATTATATTAACAATGGCTATTTCATGCTGGAAGCTCCAGCACAGTACTTACTGGTTCGTCCACGTTTGTTTTGTCTGTCTGTTTGTTTGGCCAAAGCACCCTTCCTTCTGTGTGTTTTGTTTAAATCTTTTTGTTTGTTATTATTTACAATAAAACTCTGGACACCATAGCGTCACAGATTCACCGCCATACCTTTGTTGTTCTCCGTCCTTCTCTGGTCTGATGTCACCCCTGCAAAGCAATCCTGTTCACAAGTGGTGTCAGAAACGGGACAACAGTGCCACCAAGCTTGGCCACCCACCCACCCATCAGACAAAATGGGAATAAGCGGTAGAAGAAAGCAGCAGCAGCAGAAGGTGCAGTAATAGCAGGGTGGGGCCGGTTGCAGGGCCCGTCGCATCTCTACCATGCCAGATGTTTGCCTCGCCTGTCTGGGTGGGTTCCTGTTTGGCAAAGTCAGGTACCGCCCTCTCAGCCAGAGGCACGCATGGCAGGAGATGGAGGAGCCCAAGCGTCCGGCGTCAGGAGATGTCCCACTGGCTCAGAGGCCGACAAATTCCCTCTCTTCTGAGGGAATCTGGGGGTGGCTTATGGAGCTTGGGAGGAATGCTGAGGAGGCCTGATGTGATCAACCTCCTGTGGGCCAGAAATGGAGAGCGATGGGAAGCCTGGGAAAAGCAACACCACCCAGTGTCCCTCCCAGACATTGCAGACATGATAATCTGCTAACTGCCTGCAGATATGGCAGGGCTCCCTCTATCCCCCACTTCATCGTGTAAAGCCCCGCTGCTGACATCTCCAGCACCAGAAGGAGAGGAGCCATCGCTGCTGTCTCCAGTGCCAGAGGGAGAGAAGCCATCGCTGCCATCCCAGTGCAAAAGGGAGAAGTCCCGCTATCCCCAGTGCAAGAGGGAGAAGCCCCGCTATCTCCAATGCAAGAGGGAGAAGCACTGCTATCTAGTGCAAGAGGGGAGAAGCCCCGCTATCCCCAGTGCAACAGGGAGAAGCCCAAGGATGTCTGCCTCGCTCCACCCAAGGATGCCTTGTCTGCACCACCCAAGGATGCCACGTCTGCATCGCCTGGGGTTGCCTGCTGCTCCGGATCGCCTGGGGTTGCCTGATGTTCCGCATCGCCTAGGGTTGCCTGCTGCTCCGCATGCCTGGGATTGCCCGCTGCTCCACATCACCTGGGGAGCTACAGGTTACAGGGTACGAAGGAGAATTGGAGCTCCCGCTGCCGCCTCTATGGCCAGGGGCTCCCCTCCCGAGTTCGCCTCCTGAGAGTCTGCTGCTGCTGCCGTCTCGCCTCCCGAGGGTCTGCTGCTGCTGCTGTCACTTCCCGAGGGTCTGCTGCTGTTGCCGCCTTGCCTCCCGAGGGTCCGCTGCTGCTGCCATCACCTCCCGAGGGTCCGCTGCTGCTACCGTTGCCTGGGGTCGCCAGAACTGCTTGGCCGGGGATTAGTGTCAGCCTTGCATTTCAGGAAATACTGTGCCCGGAGCCCAACAAGGGGGAGCTGTCGGCTATGAAGACAGCCAGGCCGTGGCCAGGACTGCCTTGGCCGGAGGAGCCAGCATGGGTACAGTCGGCCTGGCAGCTACAGCTGTTGGGGTGGGAGGACGACCTCCCACCAAGGCCGCCACCTTTGGCCCGTTGTTGCCCCTGTTCCTGGGCTGGGACTATAAACTGGGACTTCAGGACTGAGGAGTGAGATGGCCATTGAGACCAGGTGTGCTGCTCACAAGGGGGGCATATGTGGCGGAGTGTCCCGCCCCTTTATGTCTGTTAGTGTTTTATGTTGTATGTAGTGTGTTAATGTTGGTGTTTATGTATAAAATACACAGGATATAAATATGGGTTACAAGCACAAGTGTTTAAAATGTATATTTGTATTTAGGCATGAGGATTGCACAGCACTTCACGCGCAGGTAAAATAATATGTGAGCATGGAGAATCGCAGTTGTACTGAGACTCCAATTGAATGAATGATTAGCAATCAAGTCTCGGTACAGCTGCATAAAGCTAAGCTGCATGTATAAGCTGCATGTTTTCACGCACCCGGGGTTGTGTGTTCGTGAGTCGAGAATGGGAGAGAGAAGGAGAGATTTTATTAACAATTGCTATTTCGTGCCCGAAGCTCCAGCATGGTACTTGTTGGGTTTGTCCATGTTTGTTTTATCTGTCTGTTTGTTTGGCCAAAGCACCCTTCCTTCTGTGTGTTTTGTTTAAATCTTTTTGTTTGTTATTATTATTTACAATAAAACTCTGGATGCCGTATCGTCACAGAGTCACCGCCATACATTTGTTGTTCTTTGTCCTTCTTATGGTCTGACGTCACCCCCTCAAAGCCACCCTGTTCACACCATACCACCAAGATTGGAGCTGCCCAAAGCAGTTCATAATGCTGAAAAAGTATCAAAACTTATTTTAAATGATCTGGGAAGATGGGACAGTAAGGTCCAATCCATTTTACAGGGATCTTTTATAACTTATATGGACATGATGCTGGCTCTTTAATTTATTTTGAACTAATATAACAATAATCTTTTTTTTTTTTTTTTTATCCTCTTTCAATTTTGAGTGCAGGGTAACTTTCCCAATATATCATAATAATATGGTTAATAATAATGTTAATGACCTCCACATCATTCTAACTGGCAGATACAATCCCTCAGGTCATTATCTGCCAGTTAGAGACCTCCATGTTGATCATTAACACTTAAATACAGCAGGCAAAACATGCACTCTGATCAGCTAAAAGATCCTCAGTCATTATAATATAAATTAAGGCACATTTCTCGTTTTATGTAATGCAGTAAGGTTTAAAATAGGATAAATAAAGTTAAACATTTGGAAACATTTCTATCATATTTGTTGCTAAAAAATAAAAACAACATCTTGCATACACAGTATACTATATTCAAACATCGTACATGTGCAGGAAAGTGATAATGAACATAATATACGGTAAACATTTAAAAGAAGCATTCCAACAACACATAATCAGCCATTACCCTCTCATTATAGAGTCCATTGTTTTAACAGCCATTAACATTAAGTGTGGTGCTGTTCTACCTAAAAAAACATCATACACATTGGCGCACATACTGTTAAGCAGTGATTAATTTCAAAAGCACCATGTGATGTCCTATAATCCTTTAATAGTTCCAGTGATAAATGGCACATGAGCACACATTCATTGGCCTGCTCAGCAAAATACCTGCATATAACAAAGGGGGTATCTATCCTTGAATTTCTCCATAGGGATATAAATCACCTTGAAAAATGTGCAGAAGAACCGATTCTACCAGTCTGCTGAATGGCAATACCAACATTTATTCTACATTTGAAGCATATAGTTTGAAACCAGGCCAGGTCAAAAATCATATTTTAAAATTGATTTTATCTTTGGAATGAGCCATGAAATCATAGACACTGTAGGAATGTTATTAATTCCTGTTTTTTTTTGTTTGTTTGTTTTGTTTACCAGTTTTGCATTGTTCTCAATAGAATATGCTACTCTCAGTTAAAGCTGCATAGTTCTCTAAGAGGTTGAGGGGGGGGTTCATCTATCTATCTGACTATACTTTCCTATACATTACACATTTGCATTGTGTTTAGATTAAAAGCTCTATAGCTCTGTAACATAACAGGAATAATCAATTTACAAAGCACACAGTATTTTGGTGACCATGTTTAATTAAACAAAATACAAAAATTATGAAAAACGGTGAATTATAATTGTCCTGTAAACCCCAGAGTTAAATGGTGACAGTGACGCAGATCGTTTCTGGTCCATAGCAACAGATGACATGGTAACAACAGACATATACACTGAACAAAAATATAAACGCAGCATGTAAAGTGTTGGTCCCAAGAGCTGAAGTAAAAGATCCCAGAAATTTTCCATATGCACAAAAAGCTTATTTCTCTCAAATTTTGTGCACAAATTTGTTGTGCACAAGTGTGCTCTTCACGGATGAATCCCGGTTTCAACTGTACCTGGCAGATGGCAGACAGCGTGTATGGCGTCGTGTAGGCGAGCAGTTTGCTGATGTCAACGTTGTGAACAGAGTGCCCCGTGGTGGCGATGGGGTTATGGTATGGGCAGGCATAAGCTACGGACAACTAACACAATTGCATTTTATCAATGGCAATTTGAATGCACAGAGATACTGTGACGAGAACCTGAGGCCCGTTGTCGTGCCATTCATCCGCCGCCATCACCTCATGTTTCATAATACACGGCCCCATGTCGCAAGGATCTGCACACAATTCCTGGAAGCTGAAAATGTCCCAGTTCTTCCATGGCCTGCATACTCACCAGACATATCATCCATTGAACATGTTTGGGATGCTCTGGATCGACGTGTATGACAGCATGTTCCAGTTCCCGCCAATATCCAGCAACTTCACAAAGCCATTGAAGAGGAGTGGGACAACATTCCACAGACCACAATCAACAGCCTGATTAACTCTATGCGAAGGAGATGTGTCGCGCTGCATGAAGCAAATGGTGGTCACAACAGATACTGACTGGTTTTTTGATCCGCGCCCCTACCTTTATTTTTTTAAGGTATCTGTGACCAACAGATGCATATCTGTATTCCCAGTCATGTGAAATCCATAGATTAGGGCCTAGTGAATTTATTTCAATTGACTGATTTCCTTATATGAACTGTAACTCAGTAAAATCTTTGAGATTGTTGCATGTTGCATTTATATTTTTGTTCAGTGTAGTTCAACAGGGAATTTGTGTATGTTTATTTGTTTATCAGTACCTAAGCAATATTTTAGCACCCTAAGTTACAGTCAGGGGGCTAATCCAAAACAACTGACTCAATTAACAAATTGTACAGTCAGAAATACAGTCAGCTGGTTAGACCCTGCATTAACCAAATGAGGCAAACTGTGTCACTGTTATGTTCTCTACTGACACATTATTTGTATTTGCAGGATCTATCATGTCTCTTCACCGTCATCAGCTGCTCCATGTACTTGAGAGGCTGGCTGACCTGGGTGACCAACTCCATTGATTTGACCAGTTTTGACACTGAGGTCTGAGTAGCTGTCGTCATCGTCCTTAATATTCGTGAAGCAAATGAAGTCTGAGATGACGTCTGTTTTATATGTAGCTATGTCCATTTGGTGTAACAATGGTGTATGATCATGGTTCAGGCCTTCTTTCTACAACTGTAGCTGGTTGCCATCCATACACCGTTTCCATGTGCACTATGTTTTCTGAGTGAAATACAGACAGTGGCTTGGGTCGGGCATTGTAGTGCAACTTAAGTTTGTTCTGAAATGACTTTGCCTTGTCTGTCGTTCCTCGTGGTATGTTGACAAAAATAGCAGATAATCAATAAACAACAATCTGGATCAAAAAAAAAAAAACAAGATAGAAAGAGAGTATACATCATATGGTGAGGGTGAAGGCAGTGAGGAAAATGTAGGTCAATGATCCTTGTCACGTTGTCTGAGCTTGGCCGTCTCCTTGACTGGATGACTTCTGCCTTGGGTGACATTTTCTAGAAGCTGCGAGATAAGGTAGTGCCTGATCTTGCTGAAAGGATCATTTTTTAGATGTAGTTTTGTGGAGGATGAAGGCGATCAACATGGTCAAGTGGAATAATAACTTTTAGTACCACTTGAGAGACTATGTTGCACAATCGACAAAACTAAATCTTCGCTGGACACCTGTAACTTGATGTTGAATATAAATATTCTTCACTGACACACTCACTGACATCTGATTCTGTAGAAGAATTTAAATCTCAATAGGAATTCAATTTAATTTCTAGTACTTCTTTCCCACAGAGCATTTTTCGATGTTTTCCAGATATTGTTGACGTTTTGTGACTGTGTTTGTTGTGTGTAATTCCGTAAATATCTGGCAGATGGCGCGAGAGACCGCTACAAGGTGTTACTAGTGTTACAATATCACAGCAGAGTTTTGTAGACTCAGTAATTCAAGTTCAGAGTTCAAGTTCAAAGCTCTTGAATTTGTAAAAAAGTGACGGTACGTTCGTACTCCCTGGGGACCATTAATTCAATGATGTACCGATATGTTCGTACTACTCAAAGGGTTAACCTACACCTGTCTCTAGTGACAGAAGACTACCTGCTGGTCCCACCTCCACCGCCATAGGTAGACTACTTGCTGCTCGCATTTCCACTGCCAGAGGGAGACTACTTATTGTTCCAACCTCCACCACCAGAGGGAGACTACCCACGGCTCCCACCTTCACCGCCAGAGTTGCAGCCTCCTCCTTGGCCAAAGGATCCAGAGTTGCTGCCGCCGCCTCCTCGGCCAGAGGCTCCAGATTTGCCGCTGCCTCCTTGGCCAGAGGATCCAGTTGCCATCGCCTCCCGAGGGACTACTCCTGCCCAGTTCTGCACCACTCAGGGTTTCCAGTTTGTCATCGCCAGGGGGTCCGTTGATGCTGACCCTGGGGATTTGTTGTTGCCACCAGCAGGAGCATTGTCGCTGCTGGAATTTCTGTTGCCAGAGCCTTTACAGAGGGAGCCACTGACTAGAGAGAGGGGGTAGGAGGTGAGTTGGATCCCTCGACCGGGGCTCCTAGACACCCGACCTTCATGTCTGGACCTATGGTCACTGGGCCTGACTCCCAGGTTGCTGCACCACCAGGCATAGTTGGTCACCTGGTCTCTTGCTCAGCTCCCCCTGGTGGCCCAGACATCACTGCACGGTCAACTGGGCTCGCACCTCTGCCTGGGGTTGCACCCAACTGATCACCTACCTGCGCTCTCGACACCCCATCCACTGCGCCCGGGTCCTCTGTCGCTGGGTCTCGGTCCTGGCATAAAGGCGCTAGACTATGGGCTACCTCTCCCTCAAGAATGGGAGAAGATGGACAATATGGGATTTGAGGGAGGGTAGATTTTTTTATAGGAGGAAAGAGGTGGCTGTTGGGGCCATGTGTGTATGCACAAGGGGGTATATGTGGCAGGGAAGAACCCTGCATGTAGATATTGACTATATTCTCCCCAGGAGATTCTCCTAAGCCTTCAAACACTGTCAGATATTGTCACACACCTGTCTTCCAAGCAGTGGTATGGTTGACACTTTTGTCCATTAATTCACATGGCAGAGTGACCTGACCTTCTGGTTTTATCTTGGCTCCTCCATAAGCAACAAGCATGGTGTTCGTGAATTTTAGTTTTACAGTTCATGGCAGTTTCTATAGCATCTCGGCAGGTAGGTTGTTTCTTTCTGCTCGTGTGTCAAGTTTAAATTTCACTGGGTGCCCATGTATGCTTACTATTACTTTGCATGCTTCTACTTAGTCATCAGTCTTTGTATCAGCAACTGCAGCTCACCTTGCAGTGTTGCCCCCACTGCTTTTACATTTGTGCCTATTTGCTTGGTGCTTGTCAAGGTTGCCCCAATTGTTACTTGGCTTGTTTTTTTTTTATATATCTCCACTTTAAATGGCTGGGCGCTTTTGATAACTTGATATTTTTTCACATTTCCAAAGTGTTTTTGTTTCAGATATCACTTCTTTTTTCACTTAATGGACAGGTATATTGTATGTGTGAGTGTGTGAGCGTGAGTTCCTGCTGACTGAAGGACTTTGAGTTTAAGTAGTGTAGATATTGGCAGTAGTCACATCTGCCACCAACAATGGGTGTCCACCTGTGCTCCATATGAATTAGTTGTTCTAAACACATAGAATGTGTACCATCAGGTACATGCAGAGAGGAAACATGCCCCACCTCTTGATTTGATGTGCGGCACCAACATTGTGTACATAGCATGTCGTGCCTTGTGGTAACTGAAACCAGATCATATATTTCAGGGCAAGTTTGACACAATTTGGTTAAAAACATCTTGCTGCTGAACTCTACTGAAGGGTTCTCCTAAGAAGTGACAAATGTCCACAGTACTGAGAGATGTAGTGTATGGCAACTGATCATAGTTGGTAACAAAAGTCCTGAGGCTTGTTATCCATTTTGTTTTAATGCATCTTTCAGAAGATGGCAGTGAAGAAGACATTGTAAATTGGCATTTGAATAGCAGGAGGTGAGATGTTGCTCAAGCCTCTGATTGAATGTGTGACTGCAACTGTTGTTCCTGAACATTGGTGATGGCTTCACGTACAAAATACACATGATCCTTCACCATTGATCCCTTGTGCATGTTGGTCTCCTTCAAGCTTATTAACTCGGGGCAAGAAAGACTTCTAAGCCTGCTGTACTCTGCACCTGCAGATGGAAGTGTTTTAATGCAGACGGGTTCAAAGTTTATAAGGTGGACGCCACTTAAGGAAGTAACTCTAGAAAGTGCCACAAAGCTTTGGCTACAGCAGAAAATTGAGTTACCAAGGTCCATCATCACCGTTTTGAGTGTCATGCCCTGACATTTGTAAATGGTGATTCTGTGAGCACCGATGAAACTGCTCTCGAACAATGTAGGCCCTGCCCATGACTTCAAACTTTGACCTTGAGCATATCAAATGTATGTGTGTGTCCATTCTTAAAATGGGTGGTTATGATTTTCACCATCATAGGGTTTCCTAGATAATAGGAAACAGCTTGAAGTTTCCCTATTGCACCATTGATGAGACCAGTGGCAGTTTGGATATTTTTCTGAAGCATTAGCTTCAGCCTATTTTAATTTGTATGTTAGTTTCCAGTCCAGCTGAATGACTGCAGTCAGCCTGTTAAGCTTTCATTTTTTTCAGCAAATTTTCCTGAAGGGAAGGAAGTCAGTCTACAGTATCCATTGCCACAAGATGAATGTCCTCCCCAGGCATACTATCAAGCATAGTGGTCGTTATCTGGTTACATGTCTCTACTGAAGGAATGAGACAAGTTGAACTTCTTTGTCATCTAAATGTATCATGTGTTGGATAATTAATTTTTTGCAGCTGTAAATATCTCACCCTTTGATTTCGTATCAGTCAAAATGTGATCAGTTTTGTTGGTGGCTCTGAGTCTGGCATAGTTAAGCAGATTGCATAAACCCGGTCATGCTTCTGGCACATATTAATTGTGAGTTCATCATATATGAACAATTTCCACAGGTCCCACAGAGCCAGTCAATTTGTGCAATTCCTCTTGAGTAAGTGACACAAAAGGTGGTTTCTCATGCACAGGTGGAAGCTGCAGCAAATCCCCCACAAGTAAGATGTTGATTTTTCCAAACCAGCCATTGTCTTTGTTGGCAGTGTGGAAAATCTCACATAGGCGAAGATGGATATATAACAAGGTGACACTGGAAATCATAGACACCTCATCAATAACGATGGACAAGGGTGTCTGCTAAGCAAATAAATAATAATAATAAGAATATATAATTGAAAAAACTTTAGGCGCTTTGGTTTGTTTCAGTAGAATAATAATTAATCATTTAGTGACATACAGCGATTGAGGGTGGGTGAACGATACATAAACAACTGCTACTGCAGAGTCTCTTACAACAGGACCTGGGTTTTGCATCTCATCCGAAGGACGGAGCACAAGGAGGTTAAGAGACTTGCTTATCAGTAACACACAGTGAGTCAGTGGCTTAGTCGGGATTTGAACCAGGTTCCTGGTATAAAGCCCCTTTCTTTATCCATAGAAGAATCAGTGATCAATTATAATGTAATCCAATGGACAGATTGGTGCTAGACTGAATGAACCAAGTATTTTCTTAAAACACCAGATGGTGTTTACAAAAAATCCAACAAAACAACTGTACAAAGAACTTTCATGTTATCTCTGGTAAAATGGCATTCTCAAGCACAGCTGGAGAAGTGACTTGATAAATGATGTGAAATGCAGAAGCAATTAGCTGTTCTAACACGTTATTGATAATAACACATACACATTAAGGGTATAGCAAAATTGCTCAGTCTATATTGAGATAGTGTATTGCCGTTTGGATAGGGTAAATGTAAATAGTAGCCTGGTCTGTTGAAAGGGTTAAGATGTGAAAACAACTTTGACAGGTAAGTTAAATTTCCATACAATAAATACATTAAATAAATACATAAAAACAGCAGGGGTGTAATTGTTACAGTATGTAAAAAAAACATAAGATATTAATTTATTTCACTTTTCCTCATTATATACTGTGGGAAGAGGGATAATGATTTTTGTTTCTATGCTCGTATGTGCTGACTGTGATTTACACTTAGTCGCTTCCACATTTGCTTCAAATTCAAGTTCTTAGTATCTGCTTGTGCCAGCTCTGGGGCTTCAGGTCTAGTAATTGTTGGGAGCTGCATGCAGAGATAAGACAGTTAAAATAGTAAATGTGAATTTATTGATAAGAAGCATAAATTACAAATTAGAGGTAGAACTCTAGTTAGACAAGCTGTTAAGGAAGACGTGATACTGTATTATCGCTTATTTAATTTCAAACATCATAAACTATGATCAATACTGTTCTCAAAACAACAGGCTGTACTTATAGTGCTGTTGGACCTACAGTTTTACGCTTACATGTGTGTGGATATTTTTATTGTTTTGGTTTAATATAATCTAGCAGGCTAATGTTCCTACTGAAGTAGGATTTTGTTGTGCACTACACATTTAATCAAACCAAGTAGTGTAAGAAGTTGCTTGTATCGTTCATGACTTTTTCAAATCAAGTAACCTTATTTGTGTATAAAAATGACAACAGAGTTGCAGGCAGTGTCATCTTACTTAAAGGCACTCAAGCTGAAATCATAAAGTAATTTAAAGTAGGCTACAAACGTGGCAGCGGACAGTCTCTCTTTAGCGCGCACGGAAGAACTTACTGACTTGATACAGCACTTCATGAGATTTAAGGAATTAGTAGACTGGGGAAAAAGTGGATCGCACAAGTACAGTACGGCAAAAGGGACTCGCAGCAGCAGTCTGATTAAGGGGGAGGTTAACTATATAAATCTACATTTTCTATCTGGTCATTTTATTTGCCAGATTGTATGGTAATGTGTTCACACCACTTTCTTTTTTATTTATTTATTTTTGGCCTGTAAAATATACGTGCGATACAAAGTGTTCAGTTATACTGTAACTTATGTCTCTCTTTGTACTAGACCTAGTGTTAATCGCTTGTCAGCTTTTTTCTACCTTAAAAACGTCGTTGTTAATCAGATGTCATTGATGTGTGATTGCAAAGATTTATTTACTGTATATTAAAAGGTTTCACACATCAAAATGTTGTCACTCACAATCGAAATTAAAATGTTTTAGTAATATATTCTAATGACATAAAATTATACAATATTATTGTAGTATTTTAAATTATTTATTTTTAGTTAATATACCCAATCAATTTATTCCCTGGGCTCGATCTACTAATTCCCCAGACGTAGGCGTAAACTTTAGAAACAATGGAACCTCCCCTTTAAATTCTAGACGCCTATCCACTTTTTCCCCGGTCTACTTATTCCCCAGGACACCGGGAATATGTCTCTGCATGCCCAGAGGTTCCAGGCCTGCGCCTCAGCACAAATTAAGCATTGGTTCTGACAGTTCAAGATATTTTGATTTAATAAGATTATTTTTACAGGAGATTAGAAATCTATACATTAAAAAAAAAAAAAAAAAAAAAAAAAAAAAATCTGTTAAATACAAAATTAGGATGTACATTAATGTGGTCATACTTACCCTACATATGTTCACCATTAAAAATCCCCGGTTTCTGCTTTGTTTCCGTTTTTCCATTTTAGTGAATTTGATTCCTTGATCTAGTTATAAGCACATTTTGCCATTGTATAAAGACCCCTTTCTCTGTGCTCAATTGGGTTGGGTGTTTAATAATGAATGATATCACAAAACAAAGAACATATCTAATATTTTCTCACTTCTCAACACTGACACTCCCCCTTATAGTTTTGATTCAGATACATTAACCAAATTAAATGAAATTTGGTGGCATTTAATTTCATGTTGAGATATTACTTCAAGGTTTTAAAACTTAGTAGACTAATAGAAAAATAAAGAAGCTGAAGCAAGATTTTATATAATTCACAGGTAACATAGAATCTGTACTACATATCTCTTCTCTTAGTGTAAGATGAGCTATGGAGTGTATTTTCCATTAAATGTCAACTAGACACGTTTAAGTAACAGAATACTGTTTCACAAAAGTAAAAAACATAATAAAAAGGTGTATGTTGGAGTCCTAATGGCATAAGAAAATATAATACTGTACTAAAAAAAGTACAAAAACAAAAGACTCTCTAAACTTTGTCTCCCGTCTTATACTTAATATACATATACTGTACATCAAACTTTAGGTTAAAGTTTTATTTTAATGTATGTTAAAGTATAAGACGTGACCGGAAAGAAAGAAAAGAAAATGTAAGCCTTACTTAAAGTCCTTAACTAAGACTTTAAAAATAAACCTCTAGTTTCATACACCCTGATTAGCACTGACCTTGGACTACCTAATATTAGTTTAGGTAAACTTGTAGTTTTTATTAGTTTGCATTAGCTTAACAAATGTGTACAGTAAACAATGTTTTATTCAGAATTGGATTTAAAGGGGAATTTAAAAATAGCTACAAAGCACCAACTCCCTTAAGAGATATGGTGTCCATAAATAAATAGGTAAAATGCATAGAACCATACAACCATACATACATTAAATAAAAAAGAATAGTGAGCAACAAACACTTTCCAAATTTTTACCTTTCACGGTTTCACTAGGCAAAATGGTACTTATTAGAAACATTTTAAATGCATTCATTTCCTTTTATTTGTGTGCTAACAAAACCTGAAAAATAACTCTAATCAGTGCTTTTTGCCGTGTTGTTTAATTTGCCCTGGCTTTATTTATTTATTTTTTTCAAATATCGAATATCGGCTACATACTAAATTTGGAAAAATACCGCTGTTGCATTGTGTCTGACTTTTTAATTAATTCAGATTCTCATTTTAGACAATGAAAAAAACTAAAATTAGTAGCAATTACCGGTGATATGTTCTGAATGCTTTTTATTCATAGTGTCGCTTTACAGCGCTGATTGGATGCAGCCTGCTTGATTCTCTCACGGTCAACTGCATAATTATTAAAAGCGAATTCCACCACCACATGTACTTTTAGTGTACTCTCCATGTTGTTGTTGTTTTGTTTTTTTCGTATCTGTGACAAAACTCAAAAATCAGTATTTTCTTCTGGATTTTTCGTGATCAGTGATCAGAAATCTGTCTTTGTTTCCAGCCTACACATTTTGATTCCGGGGCTCCCTGCTGCTTGTGACGTTATGATCACAGAATGGCAGTGTTGCCAACTTCACAAAGCCAACTAGAAGTCACTAGAGAAACCACACATATTAGCTAGATGTCGCTATTAAAGTCGCCAGAAATGTCGCTACACAATTTACCACCTTTTGCAATCGCTTAACCAAAGTAAACACCAATATAAACAGTATTAAATGTATTAATGATGGCTGATAATTTTTAAATGTCTTATTTATATTTGTCTGGAATATCTACCAATAAAGTTAGTCTGATGTAATTCATTAGAATTAACTTTATTGTACATTATGCATATCATTGATTTTAGTACATTATGTTTGTTTAAATAATTGATGTTGTTCGCTTCCACTAACAAGGCGGCAGCAGTTGTTGTAGTTATTTGCATTACGATTAGCAGGTCACTGGTGATCTCTTTGGTTCACAGCTGCAACCAGCTTGACAGCAACTTTTCATAGCTGTGCTGTGCTGTGCAGGATCAGTACTGTCAGTTTTTTTTTGCAACGCGCCGCCAAATTTATTTATTTGTCATTTTATTGGATGCTGAGCTTCAGAACAACGTCACACCCCAGGGGGAGGGCATGGTACGTGAGCACTGTGGCGATTGAAGTCCTGCACTGATAACGACCTCATAATCAAAAAGAATAGAAAAAAAAAAACATGCACAGTAAAAATAGCCAAAAAATAGCCAAAATGCCAAAGACGATATCTACCGGCTAGATGTTTTCAAAACAAGCCGATTTTGGCTGGAAAACCACCAATCTGGCAGCCCTGTGCAGGATCAGCGCAGATTTCTATGGGTGGAGTTGAATGACATCATGCAGCAGCCTTCAGAGAACACGTATCTCTGAGATTCTGTCCGGAACTGTGCAGATCTGTGCAGAACTGCGGAAATCTGCACTACGTGAAGAACGCCACCACTCTGCTACTCAGGACGAGAGAAGCATGGAGTATTTAGCTGCTTGTGACTTATGTTGTGATGATATAATTTGGCACCCTCTTTCTCTGAAAATTGCTGTTGTCGGCAGTGAAAGTCGCTAGATTTGTCGTTTTTGTCACTAGGGAAACCCAAAAGTCGCTAGAACTCGCAACAAAATCTCTAAGTTGGCAACACCGCAGAATGGTGTTATAGGCTATGAAGGCGTTTTCTGTTTCCTTAGCAATGGTCTTAACAACCATGTCAGGAACGATAGGTTGCGGATGCAACCCCGGTTCCCTGAAAGAGCAAATAACCATTAACGTATGGGACATTGCCGTCAGGCAGTAGGGATTGGCTGAGCTTTATAGCAAAGCTGCTGATAGGTCTCTGCGCGAGCTGCCATGTAAGCCTGTCCCCCTGGGAGCTTACTATATGCAGCGCGCATAGACTCTTTTCCTCTTTTGCTCTTCGGGCCAGGAAGGCTTCCGGAGCGACCTCGCGGGTTAATGGTTATTTTCTCTTTCAGGAAACCGGGGTTGCATCCGCAACCTATCGTTCCCTTTCAATTCGAAAATAACCATTAACGTATGGGAACAGTGAACCCAAGCTGTCACGAGGGAGGATTCTCGGCAGTAGGACAGACTTACGTCATAACGCAATTGCGCAGGCAATACATCTAGGCATATGCGGAGCTATGCCTCGGCGTCTATGCTCGCAATAACACCTGTCCTAAGGTGGGGTATCAGACACTACATTGGCATCCTGAGGTGCCACAGAGTGTAGTACAGATGCTCCAAACAATGGAGCAGAGGAATCCAGCACGTTTAATCTGTAAAACCTCATAAAGGTATGCAGAGTAGCCCAACTGGCTGCCGCGCAAATATCAGACACTGGCACCCCTCTAAAGAGGGCCCAGGATGTTGCCATACCCCTAGTGGAATGCGCCTTCAACTGCCTTGGCGGTGGAAGGCCTGCAGACTCATAGGCTAATTTAATAGCATCCACTATCCAGTGGGAAAGGCGTTGTTTTGACAACGGTTGACCCAACGTCTTAGAACCATGGCATATGAACAGTTGTTCTGTTTGCCTCACGGTCTTTGTACGGTCAGTATAACACCTCAATGCCCGCACAGGGCAGAGCATGTGTAACCGTTGTTCCTCTGGAGAGGAAAAGGGAGGAGGATGGAATGCCATCAACTCGACATGGCTGGTTCATATGGAACGGGGATATAACCGTTGGCAGAAAGGCTGGATTTGTATGCATGGAGACCTTAGAACTGTCTCCTGCGAAGCGGATACATGAAGGGTGCACTGACAGTGCATGTAATTCACTGACGCGTTTTGCTGACACTACCGACAGCAAAAACGCAGTTTTCATAGACATGAGCTTCATATCCACTGAGTGGAGAGGCTCGAACGGCGCCTTGGTAAGGGCTTCTAGCACCACGTCAAGGCTCCATGACGGTAAGTTGGTCACTCTTGGAGGTCGCAAGCGTCTTGCGCCTTTAAGGAACTGGGAGCCATTGGAGTCAGTGGAAATGCATAAAGGAGGACTGGCGGCCAATCGTGAGCTAGTGCGTCGACTCCTAGGGGGCTGTCGGGATCCCTCACCAAGAACCATAGGGGGTAGTGTGAGGTCTCTCGCGAAGAGATCTACCTGCGCTCTGCCAAACCGTTCCCAGATGCGCTCTACTACCTGAGGGTGGAGACGCCATTCTCCTGCAAGAGGGCCTCCTCTGGGTAGGAGGTCCACTGTGTAATTGACTCTGCCCGGTAGGTGAACCGTGCGCAGAGAGGTCAAGCGCGGCTGTGCCCATAGCAACAGCCGTGCTACCATTTGGTGAAGGCGGGGGGACAGCAGGCCCTGGCGGTTGATATACGCCACAACCGTGGTGTTGTCCGACCGCACCAACACGTGCTTGTCTAGAAGCACTGGCAAGAAGTTCCAGAGGGCGAGGTCCACTGCTCTGAATTCCAGAGCGTTGATGTGGGCTGACCTCCAGGGTCCTGACCACACTCCACGGGTCCCTGAACCGTTCCAGACTGCTTCCCAACCTCGGTTGGAAGCGTCGGTCATAACCACTTCCCTCCGGAAGATGGGACCCAGGCGAACGCCCTGGTGGATGTTTGCCGGAACTTTCCACCAGCGTAGTGCTTCCCAGCAGGTTTGGGATACCGCCAACCTGCGGTGTTTGTCTCGCTGCGAATATAATGCGAAGGCATTGAACCAGGTCTGTAGAGGTCTCTGGTGTAATAAGCCCAAGGGAAGAGCTTGTGAGGTGGCAGCCATCAGCCCCAGCATGCGCTGACACAGCTCCATGCTGATTGTTTCTCTCAACCTGAACAGGGAGAGACACCGTTCCAGTGAGGCAATTCTTTGTGTCGACAGGGTCGCTTCCATGGACACTGAGTCCAGATGCAACCCCACGAACTCGGTCTGTTGGCTTGGCACGAGGCGGCTTTTCTCTGAATTGACCTTCAGACCCAGCCGCTGAAGATGGTTTGTAACCATCACTGTGTGTTGTTCCAGCTGCAGATGAGCCAGTCGTCCAGATAGTTCAGCAGTCGGACACCTTGAGCCCGCAAAGGGGCTAAAATGGTGTCCATACATTTTGAAAAGGTTCGAGGAGCTAGAGACAGACCGAATGGGAGGACACAAAACTAGTACACCCTGCTCTGGAATGTGAAACGCAGATACTTCCTGTGACCTGGGCAGATGGGAACGTGAAAGTACACATCTGTCAGGTCCACGGTGGTAAACCAGTCGCTGTGCCGGACTGACTGGATAATGTGCCTGTGCGTAAGCATCCTGAACGATAACCGCCGTAGGTATCTGTTCAGTACTCGCAGATCTAAAATAGGGTGGAATCCGCCGTCCTTTTTGGGCACTAAGAAGTATTTGGAATAGAACCCCTGGTCGATCAGAGCAGGGTCTACTTGTTGAATGGCACACTTCCTGAGCAGTGCCTGTATCTCTGCATTCAGAGCTGAGGACTGAACCGAGTCCTTTACTGCAGTTACGATCACCCCCCTGAAGGGGGGAGGCTTTAACCGGAACTGAAGGGTGTACCCGATGGAAATGGTCTTGTGCACCCAGATGTCGTTGGCACACTGTTGCCAGAACTAGAGCTGTGGAACAGTGTAGGGGTGAGCTAATAGCTGCCTGGGTGTCTCAGGGCTGCTTTGGCTGCTCACGCTCACAAGAGGCCTGGCCGGAGCCATGAGGACGTGATCTGCCACCTCTGCTAGGGCGCCATATTATGTGCCGCGGTTGTGTAACCCCAAGCCTCACTGATAGACCTGCGGGGGGCGGTCTTACCACCCCGTGGTCGCGCCTGCTGCTGTGGCGGTGCCTTGTGCCAGGGCTGTCCCTGGGGCCGCTTCGGCTGGAACTGTTTGCTTGGCCACATCTTGGCCATTTGCTGCGATGTCTCTCGTGCTTTGACGGAGCATTGTAGCATCTTCTCTACTGCCGGACCAAACGTGTGTCCGGGAGTAATTGGAGCGTTCAGCAAGGGGGCCTTGTCAGGCTCCTGCACTCTCTCCTGCAAGAGCCAGAGCTGTCTTCTGGCTACCACCATTGAAGCAATGCTCCTGCCCTAAGCCCGCGCATTGAGCTGGGCTAACCTTACCAGCAGCTGGCTGACCGTGTCTAGCTCACTTCTGAGGGCTGCAGAAGGGCACTCCGGAAGGTCTCTAATTAGTGCTGCCTGCTAGACTGTCAGTAGACTGCCTACATTTGACAGTTGACTGCCTCCGTGGCCGCAGAATACCCTTTCTTTAGGTGTATCTCTGTGGTCCTGCACTGTTTATTAGGACACGTTGGGTCCTTAATAAGCCCAGATAGTGTTGGCGTTTTCACCAATGCGGCGAACGCAACGTCCACTGGTGGAAAGGACGCTAGGCCAGCCTTGCTGGCCCCCTGCATAGTAAAGGCCAAAGCCTTGCGAGATGCAGGAGCAGAAGCCGGAGCCCCCCAAGTAGACTGCACCTCTTTAGCAAAGTCAATGCTGGGAGCATCCTGGACTGACGGGACTGGGCCGAAGGCGACTCAAACAGAGATCGCCGTGGAAGCTCTGTCTGGGGACAATCAATATCCAAGTGACTTCTTGGTCCTTTGTCGAAGGGTGCATGTCTGAAAGACAGCATAGAGACTGCAAAAAGCCCTATCCGCCAGCGCGGATGCGGCGTGCTCTGGCCCGAGACATGCCACGCACTCCTCGTGAGGGTCACTGGCAGGCAGCTTAGCCTGGCAGGACGTGCACCGGTGAAAGCCCGACATCTTGTGCGAGCACAGCACCGTAAACATTGACCGAACACCAAGCGTCGAATAGAGAACGTCGAACAGCCAGCGGCAGAGCGCCGATGTGTCGAGCGTTTAGCGTCAAGGTGTCATGCGTCGAGCGTTTAGCGTCAGGCGTCATGCGTCGAGCGTGTGGCGGCAAAGCGCTGAGCGTCGAAGCTCCGAGCATCAAAGCGCCGAGCACGTAGCGTCGAGGCGCCGAGCGTCGAGCACGTAGCGTCAAAGCGCCGAGTGCATAGCGTCGAGGCGCTGAGCGTCGAGCACGTGGCGTCAAAGCGCCGAGCATCGAGCGTCAGAGCGCCGAGTGTCGAAGCGCCGAGCGCATAGCGTCGAGCACGTGGCATCGACGCGTCGAGCGTATAGCGTTGACGTCGAGCACCAAGTCCCAAGCGCGGAAGCGCTGACACCTCGCAGAGCGAGTACCGAGCGTCGAGACGCTAGCACAAGACGCTTAAGCGTCAGCTGACCTGCAGAGCGGAGAGGCTGGTGCTGATACAGTGTCTTATTTGGTGTTAATACTTACCTAGGTGCTAATGGGAATATGTGCTTGGTGGTCATCTTCTTTTTGGTGAAAAGGTTTTTTGTTTTTTTTATTCTGGAATGCTGCAGTGAGTGCTTGGTGTACTGTAGAAGGGACTGTAGGGCATGCCGTACAGCTACCACGCATTGGGAAACACACAGCAGTGGAAGATTCTAGATGGCTGCAAAGCAGACTCCACACACACACACGGTCTAGCCAGGTGAGACCGACTGCAATATGAGCATGGCAAAGCCAACGACGCACGTCGAAATATATATAGAAATCTGAAATAGAAATATATACAACCCAAAAACACACAATATAATTATAATATTTATAATAATATTATAAATAATAGGAGAAGATGGAGACCACAAGGTTAAACAAAAACGCGGTGCTGAAGCAAAGCGTGAAGGATATATATAAAGTAATATATAAAATATATAACACAATTATGTAATCCAATAACCAATAATAAACGTACTGAAATAAACTCGGAGAAGGGGCCAAAACCAGCTTCTCAAGCCTAAGCTTTGTGAGTACAATCAGTACGAGCTCTAGTACCTACCGCTACCGTTGCTGAAGACAAAAGAGGAAGAGAGACTCTGCGCGCTGTGTATAGGCAGCTCGCGCAGAGGCCTATCGGCAGCTTTGCTATAAAGCTCAGCCAATCCCTACTGCCTGACGACAATGTCCCATACGTTAATGGTTATTTTCGAATTGAAAGGGAACCTGTTTATGTGCAAAATAACAAGATGACTGCATGTGTTAGAGAGGGGCTGCATGTATTGAAATGAAATAAGTTTATTATTGATTTTATCATAAAGACAATTACTCGAGTCAGATGGAGACTTTTTTTGCGTGACCTAAGTCAATCACATCTTTTGAGCAGGGAGTTGAGTCACGAAAAGTTGTGACTTGATTCCAAGTCGAGTTGAGTCATTGATTCTAGTCATTACAACTCTGGTGTGGGAAGCCTCTGCAAAACAAAGAAAATACCAACAAGACAGTGCAAGATGTGTACAATCATACACCATGATATAAACAAGAAACATTACACAGAATTTTATATTGCATTTCCATTTTACCCAACCTTGAGAGTTCTCATTAGTTCAACCCAGAGGCTTCCACAGAAGTTGGATCTCTATTATACTTTTTCTTCTAATAACATTATAGAGCAGTTGGAGCTAACATGCCCCAAATAAGTCACATTTATATTCTAACTTGAATATGCTAATTATTCTATTCACTTAGGAGTATGGTAAAACCAACAAGCAGGGCAGACTAAAACTGAGAACATAATTAGCACTAAATGAATAACTGCAATTTAATAAATTATCAATACACAACATATTAAACTTGCAATAAATAGACACATTGTTATGAGAGGTCTTTTAAAGCTTTTAAAAATAAGTGGCATTCCTTTGGTCACATTTGATCTTTTCAGAGGTATGACAGTAGATAAGTGGCAAAACTATGAGGTTCTGTTCAGGAAATAATTAATTGGTTAATTTATAAACAGTATGGTTAATTTATAAACAGTATGGTTAATTTATAAACAGTATGGTTAATTTATTTTTAAGATGGTTAATTTATGAAGAGTATGGTTAACCCTTTGAAGTCCATTTATTCAGTGTTTGTCAGGCACGTCAGGTCCAACTTATTTTCACACGCCTTGTTTATTTTACACAAGCTGTTTAAAACATATTTTTTCAGAGTAAAACAGGTTTAAAAGACACTGAATCGCAAAAGGGCACTCAGTACTGTATCTCCAGCCAAGCCCCACCCTTGTTTGCTGTATTTTTAACATACCTCTTTATAGACGTGCATACTGATAAGTCCTCTTCTGATCATTCGTTTTATCACCAAACTCCTCAATAATGTGAACCAAGTCATTATTTTATTACTATAACATCTCAAAAAGCTCTGCAAATGTCTGTGATATTCTTTGATGGATGCAGAAGCAGCTATCTCCTTTGTTTATGTCTGTGTTATCTCTGTGGTGCATGGAGCTATCAGATATGCCTTTTTTTCAGCTGCATTCACCTCCTATAGGTCTCACTCGGCCATTGAAAGGTTTTCTCTGCTTTATCTGTAGAAAAAATGACTAGAGACCTGTGCTTTACTTCTTTTAGACTGGAAAGGAAAAATTGTTATGTCGGACCTGGTACAACATAGGACCGCAAAGGGTTAATTTACGAACAAGAAGGTTCATTTATTTGCACAATGGTTAATCTACTAGCAGTATGGTTAATATAATTTTAGGATGGTTCATTTACTAACAGTATGGTTATTTTATTTTCATGATGGTTAGTTTATTTAAAATGGTTAATTTACGGACAGTATGGTTAATTTATTTTCAGGATGGTTAATTTATTTTCAAGATGGTTATTTTGTAAACAGTATGGTTGGGCCATTTAATGACACTGTGAAGGATACCCTTAGGATCCTTACTTTCATACAATATAGACGCGTAAATAAACACATAGGGCCTGATCTTCGTATGCATCGCGCAATATGGGGGGAGTGGCTGACAATATGTGTGATCCTGGTATATTTGAAGGTATGCGCCAAGCACAAAACCAGGTTTGTGACATGCAGAATAAGGATTGTAAAAGGATTGCGTTAACTCCACGCACACTACCATTCCAGCACTGACTACAAACAGGCAACAATGGGAAACGTCGGTAGCATGCAGCATTGCCATCGACATGTGGATGTGAATGATGCAAAGCACATCCAGCAACAGCAATCCCGACATAGGCGAAGATATGCTGAAAGGGTGTACCAGCCCCGGCACACATATGAGGAGCTCAGCAATGAGCAAATCGTGTCCAGGTATCGTCTCAAATCATCTATGCCACATACTGCATGATGACCATAACAAACCTGCGCAGTTATGCCTTCTCTGAGAAATTGGTAGTGTCTGTCCGTCTGTATGTGTATCCTAGCTACCAGGACCTTCCAGAAGGTAGCAGGTGATACAGTCAGCCGTGTCTCGCCACCTCAACCGGTTCATAACCCTGTTGCTGTGACGTGCTGAGGAACATATTCAATTCCCCAGTACCACAGCAAACAGTGAGGAGATAATGCAGGGTTGTTATGAGGTCGCTCACCTGCCTTGTGTGGTAGGTGCAATTGACTGCACCCATATTGCTAATTGTACAGAGATTGTTGATTTATTGAGAAATCATAGTAGGCTACAATTAATATTTTAGGAGAATATTTAAAATTAATTATTATTCTTACAAAAAAATGGCATAACAAAAAAAATCCATTCCAGCGACACTGACAACCTTTCAAATTGGGCTTAATCATGATGTTCAAATGGGTGAGTAGAATGAATAACATAATGCATTTCTGTATACTGTGTATATAAAAATGCTTGATTGATTTTTACTTTGCAGGTGAATGACCTTGTTACATTTACAAATCAGAGAGTGTGCTACCACAGTAGACTTTGTCACAGCACGACTTATATAAAAAAAAAAATCATTCTCTGGAGAAGAAAACGGGTAGATGCAGTGGCGGAGCAATAGCAGGTGCAGCAGGTGCAACTGTGCTCGGGCCCATACAGAGGGATTCGAATGTTTCGATTTTTAATTTTTTTTTTTAACAATGATAATATCCTTCTTTATATTTGCAGATCTTACACATTTGTATCACTGTAGTTGCAGTGCCACTAATTCAGATTGTATCCTCCATCATTTCAAAAGGTGTTGCTATTGTCTTAATTATCCTAACTTTTTTCCCCCGGAGGCTGGTTTGGGGCAAGTCTTCATGGAAGGTTTTGGGGTACTATTCAGCATAGACATCTGCATTTATATTCTGTGTGCGTGATCCATCCTGTAGTTTAGAAGGAAGCACCGAATAAATGACAGCAAATCAACATGCCTGCATTTCTGATTTAAAAATAATAATAAAAAGGTTGAATTCTGTAATAATTTCTGTGATCGCAGGATTGTGGAATCCTGTTAGGATTGGTGATTAAACCTGTTTGTTTATGATTGAAAAATAGTGTAGTGTTGGATGTAAAGATGTACGCAAAACACAATTAAAGTAGGTGAGTAGAAAATGTTCTTATTACGTACTGTTTCATGTATGCTAACATTCTGACAATTAAATACAGTTCAATATTGAACACTTGATTTGGTGTGTTTGATGTTTACAAATAAGGGTTAAATTAACGTTGGGGGAGGGGGGCCCACAATGGTCCTGCACCGGGGCCCATCATCCTCTTCCTCTGCCACTGGGTTGATGGAAGTTCCACAGACTGATTAATGTGGAAGGCTGTGATCACCTTGGGGAAGAAAGCAGGGTTTGTACGCAGTAACACCTTGCTACCATCATCTCTAATACACATGCTGGAGCTGTGCATCGACAGCGCCTGCAGCTCACTGATCTGCTTTGTGGAGGTGATAGCCACGAGGAAGGCTCTCTTTATAGACAGATACTTCAACTCTATGGAGCGTATGAGCTCAAACAGGGCCTCCGTGAGAGCCTTCAGTACAATATCAAGGCTCCATTTGGGGAGAATAGTCCTCCTAGGAGGGTGCAATCGCCTCGGAGAAACCAGGTAGCCAGAAAATGCGCGCCCGGGGACATTGAGTCAACGGGGGCATGGCAAGCAGAAATAGCCGCTAGGTAAACCTTCAGGGATGAAGGTGATCTACCAGTCTCATGCAGATATTGCAGAAACTGTAGAATCCCCCCAAGACCCACCTCTCAGCCACTCAAAGAGAGGGAAAGCCCACACACCCTCTCCCCCACCTCTCCGTGTCATTGCTATGACCAACAGGCAGATATTGTACGGCTTCTGCTCTCTTCTTGCAGCACTATGAATACACCAGAAGAGTCAGCACAGATTTCTCCCCTGTTACAGTAAGACATACATAATTACAGGAAAGCAATGTCAGAAACAAATAGAAAATTCTTAAGTTATGGGCCCTTTTTTAAGAGACCATTTGTGTTATGAGGCCACTATTAGACTGTAGAGAAAACAATGGCTGTATTGCAATCATTTGTTATGTTTGTAAGTCATCAGTGGATTAGGGAGTCTGCTAAGCAAGTAACCTTTCTATATCTTTTGTATTTCTTTGGTTAAGCGCTTACATGTGGTCTGCTGTGACACGTATCTATTACGAAGTTCTCCACAGTCTGGAGGAAGATGGGCTACTTGATCTCTCCAACAGTCTTCACATTTTCTGTGTTCACTATGTGTTCCTTCCTTGGTTAAAAGCTGACCTTGCCATGTTCATTAGTGACTGGGATAACCATCCTTTGCGCACAGAAGGGAATTTAACTCCCAGTCAGTTGTGGATAACGGAGCACATGCAGAATCCCAACACCAACTCCGGAGATGCTTTAGAGGTGTTGTAAGAGAAATTACCTCACAGGTCATTATAATTTATGTATATTCAAACACTAAAAAGACGCCCTCCCCCCCCCCCCAGTTGGTAAAGATGTTTCTCCAAAGCAAATGATAGCAGTCTCACCTTTCTCCAGCCCAAGTCTTTAGAGGTCTGTCCAGGCCCAGGCAGGGCAAGCCCTGTCAGCCTTCTCAAGAACTCCACCTTCTCCAATCTCCAATGGAGCCCTAATCTTGCTGAGTTTGTTAATTTGAGTCAGTAGAAAACAATATCTGTCTGATATATTAAACATGTTACATTATGGAGATGATAAAATACATAATTGATATACATAAAACATATAATTGAACATTTTGATATAATTTTAAAAAAATAGTACTTGTAATTGTCATGGAAATTGCTGTTTAGCAAAGAGACTTTTTCTTCAAATTTAGGTATATTCACAATTTAGCCATATTACATGACCATAGTTAGCCCCCATCAAAACGTCTAACAGAACAGAGTTCAACAAAACCTAGCCATTTAAAGAAAAATAAACACAACTTTTAGAAATACCTAAATATAGTAGTACATTGTCTTAAGCTGTAACTTATATATTTAAATATGCCTGTAAAGCACAATTTTGTACTATGTCTTTCAGAATGAGCAATTCTGGGATATTGATTGGGAAACCACTGGATTACCTGATGATGTACACCCTGAGATTGACCACTAGATTATCAAGAAATGGAGGAACTGATTCTACTGCCCAGTCTGACTGTTTTGGCAGTGTAGTGAAATAAATCGACAAATGATTTTTTTTTTTTACTTTAGTTGTATAAAAGAAACTAATGTTAATACAATCGTATAAGCATTAGATACAAGCAAGCAAAGACGCGCAGGTCACAGCATGCCCTAATGTTTACGTTTGTATCATAACACAGATGTCCGTGGAGTCAAATCAAAGAATTGACTGATGAGTCAAACAAAAACTTTACATTAAATACTATGAATATATTAGCATTTCCACCCAAATTTCTTCCAATCAGCGTGGATCCATCTTACTATCACACACCTTCAACACATCTCCTGGTAAGGGGGGAACTCACCCAAATCTATAACATTCTATAGTGCATCACATTTAAACATTTTACAGACTATCTTAACCTAATCTGTTAGAAACTGTTTCAAACTAGTCCTTTTTTTTGTGGTGTTGTGCTTTAACACTATCTCCACTCCTCCACACATCTTAATTAGACACCTGCTAACTTTGGCTCTCTGCCCAGACGCAAAATATGAAAATACAATTTTAACATAGAAGTAAACAAACTTCAGAATCAAATACATAATTAATACTTTATGCAGAATGTCATCTCCTAAGCAGGCATTTTTCTCACTATGCTGCATTATCTACAACACTTTAACATAGGTGAATGATACTGCCAACTATAGATACACTTGTCACATTAAATCAAAATGTAAGGAATTCTTGAGTTATGTTTATATCAGCTAATAAACTTTATAAAAATCTAATTTTGAAAAAAGGTATAACTGGAAGTGGTCCTTTGATTATACCCTCAGAAAAAAAGTTGTATTTTTGGTGGAAATGTATATTTATTAAAACAAAGAATATTATTTTACTACTGGTGTCTTTTTTTTTTAAATTACAAATATAACTTTTGTTACAAGACTAAAAGGTACAGAAATGAGCCTTGGTATTTTCAGATCACACATGTTATTTGGAGAAAAATCAAAATCGAGCCTTTATGAAAAAAAAAGAACATTTATATATTTTGGCAGGAAAATGTGAAGCCATCTGGGAGGCAATGAATTGCAATTTAAAAGTTTAAAAAGTGGTTAAGTTGTAAAACAAAATAAACAGTACATACACCTTATTTTAATTGTTCTAGCAACACGTGGGAAAATGTAACAAAAAAAGATATTTAGTTACTCTTTAAACAACCAGCTATTTAGTACATTATTTTGCAGCACAGCAGAAACATTATACTCTATAGAAAGTGTTTCCAAACGTCATAACATATTTAAATTCATTTTAGGATTTCATGTGCATAGTAGGGAAAGTGATGGTATTTGTGCATGCACTGATGATGGGGAAGCAACTTTGATGGGAAGCATTCTCTTCCTGCCAGTCATGGTTAAACCTGATAAGGATGGAAATGTCATTTTTCTCATTTGGTAGGATGGGCTTGTGTGCCTGGCCACTGCAGCATATCAACATATACAACAAACCTGTGTCCTCTGCCTACTGGAGAAAGTCTTGGAAGTAGTTCAGAACATCCATTTCTAGGCTGTGCCTTATGGTCCCCTTTTCACTTAAATGGGGAATACAGTTTGTCATTATGAGGTCTGTGTCTGGCTGCCAAAAAAAGACACAAAACTTCGAAGTACTGTATATATGTATACACACAATCATACATGTTTGTGTGTGTTTTAAAACAAAAGATTACAAATGTTTATGCACAGGGCCTTAATAGTAATGCCTTTATGGCATTTACTTTGTTGTCTTCACCTGGGACAAATAATGGACGACAGAGATTCATAGTCTGCTCCATTATCCCAAGAAAATTGAACAGTTGCAAAAACTTTCTTAATTGTTGAAGCACAGGAGTTAGTCACACAGGAGTTAGTCACACAGTAGCGTGCAGGACAACTGGTCTTAAAGTGAATAAAATACAGTGAAAGGATATAAGAAACAAATGATTTTGAGAAAATCAATCTCAACAAAATATTACCAATGGAAAAAACAAACTTTAGAATTTTGTCTAGTGAATATGACACCTGTATATCCACAACTCAAAATGTCTACAACTAGAAGGGATATGCTGTCTTCTGTCATCAAACCTGCAACATGATGAAGAATACATACATTTCTTAGCAGGTGTTGTGGTTGTACAACTGCACTGCATACACATATACATACATACACGTATACATAACACAATCTGAAACATAGCTATATCATTTGTGTGGCAGATTTCCAAAATGCAGCTAATGAAAGGACATTGCTTATTCGTAATGGTTATTCATTGCTTATATAATTTATATGAAAAACTGCAAAGGATCAGTAGGTCTTTGAATTTTTTTTTAATTTTTATTGTACTTGTGCATTCTATAAAACTTACCTTTGAAATGAGCTGAGAGGACTCCTGAGCTGTGGCATCATCTGAGGAAAGTGTTAGCTTGTCAAGATCTCTATTTGCAAGGTAAATAAAGCACCATTCACGCATAAAGGTGGATGCTGGACCACCATGAGTCAAGCTACCTACAATTATTTCTCCAGCAGTGCTAAGGTAAATCAAAAACACTATTTAGACCAAATTTGTTAAAAAATAATGCACAAGATTACCCAGTGCCTCATTCTGAAATGACACTGGTGCATAATAAGAAAATTACAATAATAAAAATAGGAAACAAACTAAATATGCACAATTTGTGTTTCAAAATAAGTGTTTAAGTACCTGAAGTAACTGTGGTCCAAGTCATTCAATGGGGTTCTCCCCTTACTTTTCAAGCCCTGATTCAAAGAAGTGTTTCTCAATTCCAGAAATTATTTCTGCCAAGAAAAAGAAAAGTCATGCTACTTTTAATGTCTTTCAAACAGTGTAAGTTAAATTAGCTCTGTATTTGGTGTCCCAGACACAGGGTGAGGTTAGCTCTCCAGTGTTCTGAATATATAAAACAAATAGGTAAACTTAGATGAAAATTTGTTGTATCAATTATATCACTTACATGACAGATTCACATAACACAGGGATCTAGAATTAACATAGAGATCTTACCAGCAAGGAATTACTTTTGCAAGGCTCCTGTGTCAATTCTTGCTTCCCCCAAAAAAGACCCATGCAGACTGCATTCTGGTGAGGTTTTTTGTGTCTGCCATTGCTGCAAACCTCTTTTAAAAAGGTTGGACTGTGAAACACAGATAGAAAATGTCTGTGTTACATCCACTTGGTCAGTGAGGCATTGCAAGACATCATGAAGGCTGTCAAAAAAGAAGAAAGAAAAAAATCCAGTAGTGTAGCTGATGAATAGAAATTGTGGCTCAAATAATTTTATTTTTGTGAACAGTTAAACAACTCACAACAACTTCCCATCTGCCTTTATATCTGGGGTTTCCACAATTTTACTTAAGAAAAAACAATGGGAAATAGTATTTTGATTAAAGGGAATTGACAAGGTTTACTATTGCATTTCTATAGACATATAACATATCACAAACAACAACCCCAAAGAGTGTATCAAAATATATATATATATATTATATATATATATATATATAGATATATATATATATATAATATATAGATCTATTACACACACTTTACTATGTATTAATATGTATTATACATTATACAGATCTCATATAGAAAATCAGCTTAATTAAAACATGTATGCAACATATAATACTAATAATAGCTAAATACAATAACTTATATGTTTATTATGCATACAGTGTTTGACTTATCAAAATAAAACTCTTACCTTACTGGCATGCATCTCAAGAAAGTCTAGGGGGTAGTTCTGGCAAATTGGGCGCTCAACCTCTGTCTATAGTTAATAGACAAAAATGTGATTACAGCATTCATAACAGTTATTGCATAACAGTTTAGGTTTTGAATTTCAAGTGAGTTTACACAGCCTTGTTGGCTTTTCATTTGAAAGCTAAGTTTTACCTCTTTGTATGGCATTTCCTGGGGGTTCATTGCCTCTAACATAAAAATGACTTCAGGCTGACAGGCCTGTATAAATATGATCAATTATAATCAATTAACTATGATATTCCATACCACACTATTCAACCTATTACTACAAAAACAAGCATACTATAAGTATTGCATACATTTGCATCAGGTAATGTTAAAGAATATTGACTGTTTTTTTCACTTTCCATTTTGTCATCAGAACTTATCATTATGCCATCTCTTGATGTGAACTGCCAGGAATTGCAAGGGCATGTTGCATTTTGTGCAAACTGCTTTTGGCATTTTTACAAATTCCTTGGAATTTAGTAGTAATGACATGGTGTCAATTTCTTCATGTAGAAGAATGATATATAATACAATTTTGCCACCTCAACTTGCAGCTTACAGTAACTTCCCAGTGTATCCTTCTGATTCTGGCAGAATAACTACAAGTGACCACTGTCCCCTAAAATATTATCACAGTATATAAATATTAGGTTCTACACATTTAAATTAAAAAAATGTTGTCATACCATAGAACTGCAAGTTGTATACACTACCTGCAGCTTTATTCAGCAGCCAGCCACCAGACAGAAAATGTTTTTGGGGAATGTTTCACAGAGCAAGCTTGACAACTACAATCAAAAGAAAAAGCAAAGAAACACAACCACTGGGTAAAAACAGAAGAAAAAAAACTGTTCTTCAAAACCAAGGATGAAGAATATTAGTTCTTATCATTGGACAAATATTGAACTTCCCTTTCTTTCTGATATATAATCAGAAAAAACAAGGCCTTCACAGATTAAGACAGAATGACAGTTAGGTGACAGTTAGATAGCTCTTTGTACTGTTTTACATCACACTCCTTATCAGAGGTTGATATAGTTCAATTCTTCTCTTTCTACATCTTCCCTTCCTTTGCCACCGCATACTGTAACTCAGCGTTGACTATATCTTCAGAGTCCCTTTTCCTAGTCCAGGATACGGTCCTTTTTCCTAGTCCAGCCTGTATCCGTTTTAGTTCTTCTGCTCCTTTTGGTGTTTGGTCTGTGCTTCTTGGGAACAAGTAAAAAGGGATCGTTGACACACTTTGGCACGCTCCTAGCCTTTCCCTTTCAACCCTTTCTGAAAAAGAGCTGGCAATGACGTATAAGTATATAATGAGAAACATTTCATTAAGGACTGGTGTTGTGTGAATAAAAAAAGGAATGCTGTAAATAAAAGAAGATTTAAAAAAAAAATCTTTTCCTGATGGACTGAGGGTACCCCTGGTTGTTCCTGTCGCTGTCTGTGTTGCTGTTGCTGACCCTCTACCTGCCCTTGCCCTTTCCCCTGCCTCTGTCTCTCTCCCTGCCCTTTACCCTGGCCTGTTCTGCAATGCTGCACATGACTTGGAGTCTGCAGCATACTATTTATTGCTGTTAGTAGGTTTTGAGCAGTATTAATAATATCTGAGAGGTCTACCTGTTAAAAGCATCATAAACATTTGACAAAATTAATACAGAGCTGCACAGTTGCAATCGATCACACGAGACAAATAAATTACACTCCAAAACTATATTAACAATATTAACATTGCTTAACTATTGATTATGGTGCACCTACAAAATACAATGTCAGAAAAAAAGGCGACTCTGTTATGGAAAACATAAGAAACTTTTTTTTAAAAATAAAAAGATTGATATAGAATACGCGAGGCGATGAAACATTCCGCGATGGATCATCAGCCATGTTTGATCTAAATGGCGATCGATAGTGCCGATAATCATCTAGGATGCCTGTCCTATGCTTTTTTTTTGTAGTTGTTCAGAAAACTGTTGAGCGCAGAGAGCAAATTTGGAAGTGCCGGCCGAGTTTCTTGTGTGTGCAGGGCGGTAGTTGTAAGTTTCGTGTGTGTGCAGGGCAGTAATTCTAAGTTTCGTGTGTGTGCAGGGCTGTAGTTGTAAGTTTCGTGTGTGTGCAGGGCGGTAGTTGTAAGTTTCGTGTGTGTGCAGGGCAGTAATTCTAAGTTTCGTGTGTGTGCAGGGCTGTAGTTGTAAGTTTCGTGTGTGTGCAGGGCAGTAGTTGTAAGTTTCGTGTGTGTGCAGGGCAGTAGTTGTAAGTTTCGTGTGTGCGCAGGGCAGTAGTTGTAAGTTTCGTGTGTGTGCGGGGCGGTAGTTGTAAGTTTTGTGCGTGCGCACATAGAACTTTAAATGTGAAGAGGGTCTCGTGCGCACAGAGCAGAACTGTAAGTGTAAAATAAAAAAGTGAAGAAAAATCGAGAGGTTGTCTTTTTTTCATTTTACAATTACAAATTGTAGTTCTGCACACAATTTTTGACAGCAATTTCACTCCATAGGTGTCGGAATAAAATGAATTGCTGTGCATTTTAAGTAGTGCTTTTATAATGCAAACACATAATTAATCATCGCAATCATTATTAATTTTATTTGATGACTTTAGCAAGGGTTATGTCTTTGCTTTATGAAACATAGTGTTGTAGCTACAACTTCCAAGCAGCGAGGGTAAAGCGATCATCACTGTGGTTTTAGGATTGTAGGTAGAAACATAGTTGAGCTTATTTTGTAATTATCCTTTATCCATAATTAAATTAAGAAACTGAGATGAGGTTTAATGAGGATAATTATAACATCAAAGGCAGACTGAGCGCTCAGTAAAAAAAAAACTATGTAGTAAATTAGGTATACAATTTCTTTAAATATAAATTAGTCTCTAGTCGCCCACTCAGGGACATTAAAATGTGAGATATACTTATTTAAGTTCAGGATCATATAGAACTCGGATTCCCTTGACAATAATCGACATTCACACAGTGTGTCAGAAATATAAGACAATATTTTATTTAAGAATAAAACGGGTGCACAACTAATCTAATATTACAGAAAGGAAAGGCGATTGGCTAGAGATATACTTGAATAGTATAGTTTGTTCATTTCTTAGTCAAACGATTACAATGACCATACATGGTTAATATACTAATATTAATTATGGCTGATCACACAAAGTGTCTACTTTGCATTAGCATTGCCAATACTCATTCATCGATAATTCATTCATCTTCCCATTTAGAACTGAATCTGATGCTCCAGTACCTAATTCAGCAAATTAGTTTTACTGTGTAAATTTAGTTTAGACGTGATCTACCAAAGTAATAATATGTTATCACCTCAATTGATTGTATATGCAAATTAACTCAGAAAGGGGGCAATCATCAACTTCTCTGCATTTATGAGGCAACTCCTTTGAGTTGCGTGTTTCAACAAACAAAATACATTTTGTACACACTCTAAAACAGGAAGTTATACTCTATTCCTAGATCAATTTATCCACTAACTTGATAGCATTAGCTACAATTAATTTCTCGAGTCATAAAATATTTAATATTCGATATGTTGAATACTTATCGGTTTTCAACAAAGATGTCAATCTTCTTTGGTGATGAACACTACATCTTCTCTCTCTGGATCTGAAGTTGCAACAAAAGAAGATAATACTTTGAAGTACGCACTGTATTGCGTCAGCTCACATTAAACAAATAGTTATTTTCAAATGGAGACCAGCTTGTGGATTTCCAGCAGTCTTTCAGCATTATCTTTGAGTTGTTGGCAGTTTTCCAACTGGAAACAGTAGTATTGCCCAGACGTAACTCAGTTCAGATAATGCGTTGAATTTGAAAAGTAAAATATTCTGGCATTGCTGCATTTCTTATTTTCTTTTATATTGAGTGTTGCAAAGAAAAAGCTACTTAGTTGCACTATACAAAACCACACAGGTCCTGCAAATTTAGAACCTCAGGTGCTCAAAATTCTATATAGTAAGTTATGTATTTAACTAAACAACATTTAATAATGTTGCCTCGTCATATTCCAAGTTGACGTGTGTCACTTTGGTCAGTGCTTTCATCACACATTCTGCACACAAAGGGTAGGTCTACTGCGGATTTTAGGGTTTAGCTGAAAAGGCAGTCGCCAAATCTCTTACAAACATCTTTTCTGCTTTTTAATATTTTAATATCTTATTGCACCATTTCTTGGCACAATCTCTGGCCATTCTATATTTTAATTTCACCCCTGGACCTCATAAACTAAATATACATTTTCGCAAGCAGCACTGAAATGTCATCTTTTAGGTTTCGGTGCAGCTATCTCCGGAGGGTATCTGATATTGGACTGCCATTCTCTCTGTATTATTATTATTATTATTATTATTATTATTATTATTATTATTATTACTAATTATTATTATTGTTATTGTAGTGCAGTTGGGTTTGTGTACTGTAATCCCTGTCTATATGTGTTTACGTGCTGTGTGTTTATTCCCTCCACAAAGTATTCTGCCACTGCTTTATTTACCTTTTGTGTGGATATTCCTGTGTATAATGTAACCTGTCTATTTGTCTTCCCAGGTCTTACAATTGGTTATTATCTCTGACCCCAGTGGTTGTTGTTTGTCTGTCTGTGCCCATTGACACTGGTGTGCTGCTGAGGCATGGTACCCTATTTGAATTAGGGGGCTGGGCTAAGGTTGTAAGAAGTGCTGCAATGCCATTTTGTGTTGTTGTATGGAATAAAGTGGCTTGAATGCAGAGCAGGGGATAGAGCAATGGATTTTGGTGGGTGTGAGATAGCGACTGAAAATAAAGTCATTGAACAAGGAAGAAAGTGTGTCTCCTGTTTTCTGCCTCCTGTTGAAACACTACATTATTATTGTTATTATTATAATGATTACATATGAGGGAAACAGTACAGCTTAAAAAAATATGAAAAGTTGTACAATGGTGTGACAGGGAGCCGGGTCACTGGCTACATCTCGGGGCTGCTACAAGGACATTGCTTTACAGACTGGCACTGAGAGAGAGAAAGTGACAGAGAGAGAGAGAGAGAGATCTACATCCAGGAGGGAAGCATCCGCTTTGTGGGAACTACAACCATGGAGCCCTTTAACTGCAAGACGGGGTCTGTGAAGGCGATTGCCCAGCCAGGACTGTCGGAATGGCCCGGAGTCGCTGGGAGGCCAGGACATCAGAAGCAACACAACGGAAGTAGGTCAGCTTAGGGGATGTGGATCCCAAAACAGCATAGAAGGTTTACCGTAGATTACTAGGTTAAATTCAGAAGTTCCTGTAGGTTCCCTCTGCTGGGTAGTGCATTTAAAAGCAAAGACTCAACCTTGAGCACCAAGAAGCTTTCAAAAGAAATCCGGGACAAAGTTGTTGAAAGGGGATGGGTATAAAAAAATATCAAAGGCCTTGTATATCTCTTGGAGCACGGTCAAGATGATTATCAAGATGTGGAAGGAGTATGGCACCACAAAGTCCCCGCCTAGATCAGGCCGTCCCTCCAAACTGGATGACCGAGCAAGAAGGAGACTGATCAGAAAGGCTACCAAGAGACCAATGGCAACTTTGCAATAGCTACAGGCTTTTATGGCCAAGACTGGTCAAAGTTTGCATGTGACAACAATATCCCAGGCACTCCACAAATCTGGCCTGTATTTTGTTCAAGAAAACCCACCCTATAGGGTAGTTTCTCATCGGCAAGGACTGGGACACTTGTCAGGATAGAAGAGAAAATGAATGGAGCATGATTTCCATTACATGAGAGTAGATGTTGAACTTCATGCTGATATGAACTCTGCTCTCGCTAAGATAAGAACCAACTAAGACGTAGCTTTGCAGTAAACTAATGTGATCCATCTGGATCTCCATCCATTTGTGTTGTTTTCCATCTGATGATGTAGATATCCTTCTGTCTGTTGTTGATTGCTGAAGTGTAATGCTGTCTCCAGGGATCAGCTCATTTTGCCTCCCCAGCACATCAGCACACACAACGACTATGATGCTGGCTCCAGGGATCAACTCAGTGCAGTCTCCCCAGCGCATCAGCATGACAACCTTCTGTATTGAGCTAAGTAGGGTACATCTCTGGGGTCTTCAAGTGGGCAGCTTCCATCCTCAGTGTTTCGTTTACTAGCCCACAGTACCTCAAAAGGGTTCAACATTGATTCTGCCATCCCAGCAGCCCTCTCCTACCCTTCAGTCCCACTCAGCTCAGCCCAGCTTACTTACCTGTACATCAGCATTGCTTTCTTTCTATTGTGCTTGAGATCCCCATCCAGAATCTTTCTGTCTCAACCACAGCCAGTTGCTGCTCCTTTCTGCTGCTTCAGATAAGTTCTTCACTGTACGATGCAACTCTTGGCCACTGAACCTGACATCTCTGAGAAACTGGGTTGTAGAGTGTGCCACAAATCCTCAACAACCCACCTCCACTGGGTAAACTCAGACTCTCCATCCCCGCTGTTCGGCTTCAGCAGCTAATTGAGCATATCGAAGTTTCTTCCTCTTATACGCCTCATCCACAGCATCTTCCCATGGTACTGTTAACTCTACCAGATGAACACGGCGTGCTAATCCAGACCACAAGACAATATCTGGTCGAAGGTTAGTGGTGGAAAACTCAGGTGGAAAGGTGGGGAAGCCATTGACCAACATCTGCCAGCATCTTCCAGTCTCTAGCAGTTTCCGATTTTCCTGAGTGAGTCTTGGTTTTAACCTTTTCTTGGTGGTTGCTCTCCTGGACAGAGGAATATTGTCTTTTGTGTGTAATGCTTTGATGGAACTGGTGGCAACTTATTGGTCAGGTTACACTTGTCTTCCAATGCTAAGGCCAAACATCGCAGCACCTGGTAATGGCGCCAAGTAAACCGTCCTTGGCTAACACCCACCTTACATCCTGTCAAAATGTGCCTTAATGTTGCAGGTGATGAACACAAAGGACATGAGGGATCCTCACCCACCCAGAGGTTTATGTTCTGTGGTGATGGGAGAACATCATATGCTGATCTGATGAAACTGGTCTATAACATTGTCCGTAGGTCTTGCCAGCCAATCTTGCATTGTTCTACACTTTCCCATCTCATCCATTCTCCCTGCTTGGCCTGGGAAATGGCCTTTACTCACCTGATCCTCTCCTCCTGCTTTTGCACCTCATTGACTATCAGCTTCCTCTGTTGAGCCGGGGTTGCCTTGTGCCATGTAGGAGGAGCTGAACTGAGACCAAAACCTCCTTTTCAATGGTGAACTTGCCCCATAATATCTCCGATTTGAAGGGCAGCCTTAGCATCTTCTACCTCTTTCTTTGCCGTCCATTTTCTTCCAGTTTGCAACACACGTGCTACCTACCTTACGCATTTGTCGCGTGAATCTAATAATGTCATTTCCAGTTGGACTTTAGCGCACTTAAACTCCTCGGTTAGAGTAGAGATTGGTAGCTGCAGTATTCCTTTACCATAAAGTCCCACTCTGCAAAGGCAGCGTGGAACTCCCAACCATTTCCTGATGTATGAACTGATTAAAGTTTCTAGCGTCTTAACTGTTGTCAAGGAAACCTTGTACACGGTCAGTGGCCACAGCAGTTCTTGGTAGTAGACCAAACTGAAAGCACCAGTTTCAGTTTGCCCAGTAAAGCACTGCTGTCTATGCACTTCAACCCTTCCACTGCTTGTTGTCTAACTTCTTCCACATGAACTGTCCTTTAGATCCCCATCGTACCATCTCCCTAGACGTTTTACTGGCTTCTCAGACACTGTTGGTATTGCCTCACCATTAATGTAGAACCTTTTATCTACTACTTTACCTTTAATTATAGAGATGCTCCTTGATTTAGTGGGCTTGAATTGCATTCATGCCCATTCAATGTTATTGGTTAATTTGCCCAATAACCGGTTAGTGCAGGCTACTGTTGTAGTCATTGTTGTCATGTCATCCATGTATGCTCGAATTGCTGGTAGTCGCATTCCACTACCCATTTTGATGCCCTTATAATTACTTCCATTGCTATGGTAAAAGCCAGTGGAGAAATCGTACATCCTGCCATTATCCCAACTTCTAGGCATTGCCATGTAGTGCTGAATTCTGAAGTTGAAAAACTAAATTGCAAAACTCCAAAGCAGGCTTTCACTAAATTTGTTATTATCATCGGTACACTGAAAAAATCAAATGCTGCCCAAAGAAGTTCATGTGGCACTGAAACATATGCATTAGCCAAATCCAGGAATGTCACATGGAGCTCCTTCCTCTACTTTTTTAGTTGCCAGATTACGCTGGTGTGTTCTAAGCATCCTGGGAAACATGGAATGCCTTCTTTTTGTACTGAAGTGTCAATGAAGCAGTTCTTTAATAGGTAGGTTGACAATCTCTGAGCAATCATGCTAAAGAAAATCTTGCATTATATATTATATATATATATATATATATATATATATATTGGAAAATAGGTCCTTGTGCCTTCGATGTCGCCATTTCTCTTATTTTGTAAAGATTTTGTGTGAAAATGTTTACTGCACCGAGGTAGGTCCGTCTTCAGGGCTGCAGCAACATTCCAAAACACTCGCATTCAAGGCTTTCTCCTAATATGCTCATCTACTGAAAATACACAAGCAGGGCTGTCTCTCACAGTGCCTGAGTAAAAAGAGTTAAAGAGCCAGGTCTACATATAGAGTGGGTCTCAAAAGTATTCACCCTCCTTGGACACATTTTATTGTTTTACAACATGGAATCAAAATGGATTTAATTAGGAGTTTTTGCCACTGATCAACACAAAAAGGATCAAAAAGTCCATAATGTCAAAGTGAAAAATAAAATCTACAAATTGTTGTAAATTAATTACAAATACAAAACCAAAAATAATTGATTGCATAAGTATTCACCCCCTTGAGTCAATATTTGGTAGAGGCACCTTTGGCAGCAATTACAGCCATGAGTCTATATTGATACATCTCTACCAGCTTTGTACATCTAGACACTGCAATTTTTGCCCATTCTTCATTGCAAAATTGCTCAAGCTCCATCAAATGGATGTGGAACTCTTTCCACATATTCTCAGTTGGATTGAGGTCCAGGCTTTGACTGGGCCAATCCAGGACATTAACCTTTTTGTTTTTAAGCCACTCCAGTGTGGCTTTGGCTGTATGTTTGGGGTCATTTTCCTGCTGGAAGATGAATCTTCTCCCAAGTCCCAGGTCTCTTGCAGACTTCCAGGATTTCTCTGTACTTGCTGCATCCATTTTGCCCTCTATCTTCACAAACTTTCCAGGCCCTGATTTAGAGAAGCATCCCCATAGCATGATGCTGCCACCACTATGCTTCACGGTAGGGATGGTGTTCTCAGGATGATGTGCGGTGTTAGACTTGGCCAAACATAATGCTCAGCATTGAGGCCAAAAAGCTCAATTTTGGTCTTATCAGACCATAGAATCTTCTTCCACTTGGTCTCAGAGTATCCCACATGCCTTCTGGCAAACTCTAGCTGATATTTGATGTGAGTTTTTATCAACAATGGTTTTCTTTTTGCCATTCTCCCATAAAGACCAGTTTTGTGAAGCACCCGGGCTATTGTTACCATATGCACAGTGTCTCCCAGCTCAGCCGTGGAAGACTTTAACTCCTTTAGAGTTGCCATGGGCTTCTTGGTGGCCTCCCTGACTAGTGCCCTTCTCGCACGGATACTCAGTTTTTGAGAACGTCCTGTTCTAAACAGATTCACAGTTGTGCCATATTCTCTCCATTTCTTAATAATGGACTTTACTGTGCTCTGGGGGATATTCAATGCCTTGGAAATGTTCTTATATCCTACCCCTGATTGGTGCTTTTGAAGAACCTTATTCTGGATTTGCTTTGAATGTTCCTTTGTCTTCATGATGTAGGTTTTGTTAGGAAATGTACTAACAAACAGTGGGACCTCCCAGAGACAGGTGTATTTAACCTGAAATCATGTGAAACACCTTAATTGCACACAGGTGGACTCCATTCAACTAATTATGTTACTTCTAAAGACAATTGGTTGCACCAGAGTTTATTTAGGTGTGCCATAGCAAAGGGGGTGAATACTTATGCAATCAATTATTTTCTGTTTTATATTTGTAAATAATTTAGAACAATTTGTAGATTTTATTTTTCACTTTGTCATTATAGACTTTTTTGTGTTGATCAGTGGCAAAAACTCCTATTTAAATCCATTTTGATTCCATGTTGTAACACAATAAAATGAGGAAAGGTCCAAGGGGGGGTGAATACTTTTGAAAGCCACTGTATATGCAAATCAACGTTGTCCAAGTTCAGTTAATTCTTGAAACACATTGTTCCTTCTTGGTCCATTTTCTGTCCAGCAACACGTTATATAACCAGAATGCTCAGCGAGGTTGGTTATTTGTTAGTTTATCTGCTAGTCTAGCGAATGAATAGAAAAAAAATGGATGGAAATGCATCAAACTTTCTTTTGTTCAGATCAAGAAAATGTATGTGATAACCTTTTTTTTTTTTTTTTTAAGAGTGACATCATTATGTACAGCTGCCCGTTCGCTAGAATCCAGTTTAATGGAAACCTGTTTTTGTACAATAAGATTTGATTATTTTTTTGTGCAAAATTTTGCAAGTTCGCGAGAAATACGCTTTTTTGTTGATGGAAACATAACTAGTGACCAAACGTTTAAAATGTATTTTTGATTTGTGTATTAGCTTCTCCGGGTCAGTGGTAGTAATGCATGGATAGTGAATTCAGTCTTTTCTTTCAACAAAAAATACATGATTGCCATTTTCAAATGGTTTCTGGAGCGACTGAGACCAACACAGAGGCTTCACTCATTTTAATTAACTACAATAAATGGAAACGTTGAAAACCTCAAGTTTAATGTTTACAACAAATATAACCTTGTTTGAGGGACTATTTTTTTTCTTCAAAGCATAACAATGTATAATAAAATTATTAGTTTTTTTTTTTTTTTTTTTTTTTAATATAAAAAAAAGACATCTCTTCTAAAATTGTATCAGTTTTATAAGCGGGATAATACACTCCAGGGCTTATGAGTTGTTACATTTTCAGACACATTAAAAAAGTACAGTATTTGTTGTCTCTCCATACTAGATTTCGCATCAGGTACTTTTTTAGAACAAAGTCGATACAAAAACAATTGTTTCAAAAGCTTCAAAATACAGATTTTTACCAGTATTGCTGACCACATTTAATCAGTGCTGGTACTTTCTGCCAAACAAACATGCAAACCGTATAAATGATTCGGGTGAAAAGTTTTATGAAATGGAAAATGGAATTTCTTTAGAGTTCAGGCAGGATCCTGTAGGTATTGTCAAAATAAACAATAAACATCAATTTATAGGTGTTCCTTTTTATTTCCTCTATACAGCATTTTTTTTTTTTCAGTATGCAAAGCCACAACATGTTTTATATCCCATCTTTAAGTTTAAGTGGCAATTTCTGTTTTATGTAGTGAGAACATTATAGTGCTGAACATTGAAACAGTTTCCATGTAATTATGTATCTGGGAATCAAGGATGTTCAAACCAGCAAGTAATTATTTGTTTGAGAGAAAAGGTAATGTATTGTATGAGCTTAGGAGATGCTTAATAATAAAGCCACATACAAAACATGTCTGAGATCAGGATGAAAGTCTAATGCTTGAAAGGACATCTATTATTCAGACATAAAGAGGCATCTAAAACCCCTAACAGCATATAAACTAGCTATTTTCATCCAATCTTATAATAATACTGTCTCACAGTTGTATACATTTTCTTCTTTTTTTTTTTTTTTTGGTTACTGTGTTTACTTTTCATCTCCATTAACTATAAACTTACCCAGCAGCTACCTGATGTATTTTTACACCTGAATGCAGGACTATGTTTTAAATTAAATTAAATTAAATTTAAACCCTACAGGAGACTATGACCCTCATTGGAAAAGTCTTAACAATGTCATACTGGGAAATAATCTGTTTCAGAAGAGGAAAGGCAATGCTTAAGTTAAGAGTCTGTAATGTTTTCAAGGGTTACTGCATGCTGGTGCCTTTAACCCTGCCGTCTTACTAAAGGTCCTGATTAGCATACCAAATTGTAAAAGCAGCTTTCTATTCTTTATGGGATACACTGCTATAAAGAAGTAATAATTGTATTTAACATTATAAATCTCACAAATTGTCTAGCAGTCTCAGTAGTGTGGTCTTTATCCTATGACGAATTCCTCACCAAAGTGGAATAATGACCATCTTTGAATACTAAATGAAGATATTGGAAATAAAGAGAAACCAGTATGTAAACCATCCAGCTTACATTGAAAAATAACTGAAGTCATAAGTAAAGAATTAATTTAGTTTGTTCTTTATTTATTTTAAGCATCTTGATGATGTGAATGTACTGCTTCATCTCTCTCTGAAATAAAATGAATAGGAAAATGGTATCCAAAATAATTAACAGATTAACTGTATATACAACATTCTGTTCCAAATTATTATACACCACACTTCATCATACCTGACATAACTATGCATGTTGTTCCAAATATTCCTTGTATAAACACAATATTAATATAAGTGTAATAGTTTATTTCTCAGTGTTACAGAATTGACAGTTGTGATATATTTTTAAGGCAAAATCTAGCAAAGCTGCTTATTATTGGATAGACCCTATTGATGATTTTATATAATCATTTTTTTAACATTGTAGATCAAGACAGTGCAGCCATATTTCTTCTTCTATCCTACATACTCATTTCATGCAGTAAGATAAGAGGGGTGAAATGCTACAGTAACCTCAGAAACAGTCAGGTGCAATGGCAACAACCTCTCTGTCCTTCTTTAGTGCTTTCCAACATTGAACACCCCCTATGAATTCACTGTAAGTAATGTACTGTTAAATTATTACGAACATTTGTATTAATATAGGTTTCACTGTTTAAGTCGTACAATGCAAGAATGTCTTCATCCAAGCGTCTTTGCACTTCCTGTGATCAATCAAGTTGTGTCACCTCATCTATTTCATCTGTGCCTCAGATTGAGTTAAATTGTGTCCTGAAAAACTTTATGAAAATAGGGGATATTTTTGTGTTTTTTTTTTTTTTTTTTTTTTTGCAACAGCCTGGTACTTTTCTTCGTGTTTGATATCTAAAAAGTAGGAAAAATTCATGATAACATTAAAAAAGATTGTCCTTCAATATCATCTCACCCACCCCTACAATTTTCCACAACAATTGGTCAAATATCAAGTCAATCTGGGGCAAAATAAATTGTAATTTTCTAGTGGCCTTGCTTATTATATGAGGTTTACACTACTGTAAATGCACATTGTATGTTTTCATTTCGGTACTCATGAAATGTAGGTATGCCTACATGTTTTATTTGAGTATTAATAAAAATATAATATTATTATTATTATATAATATATATATATATATATATATATATATATATATATATATATATATATATATATATTTAAATTAGATTATATATATGTATATGACATGTTATGACAATACTGACACATACTGTGTGTGTGTGTGTGTGTGTGTGTGTGTGTATATATATATATATATATATATATATATATATATATATATATATATATATATATATACACAGTGCCTTGCAAAAGTATTCAGACCCCTGACCAATTCTCTCATATTACTGAATTACAAATGGTACATTGAAATTTCATTGTGTTTGATTTTTTTTTTTAAAACACTTAAACTCAAAATCAGTTATTGTAAGGTGACATTTGTTTTATGTTGGGAAATATTTTTAAGAAAAATAAAAAACTGACACATCTTGCTTACATAAGTATTCAACCCCTGTGCTGTGGAAGCTCCCAGTTTGTATCGATGAAAGAAATTGCCCTAACGAGGACACAATTACCTTACCATTGGCCTCCACCTGTGAACCATTAAAGTTGCTGTCACATTTTCTGGATAAAAACCCCACTGTTGAAGGATCACTGGTAAGGCTGTGAATCTGAAGGAAAATGAAGACCAAAGAGCATTCTACAGAAGTTAGAGATAAAGTAATACAAATGCATATATTAGGGAAAGGGTACAAAATAATATCCAAGTGTTTGGATATCCCAGTGAGCACAGTTGGATGAATAATCAGGAAGTGGAAGCTGCATCACACCAGCCAGGCACTGCCAAGAAAAGGTCGTCCCTCAAAACTCAACGCTCAAACAAGAAGGAGACTTGTGAGAGAAGCCACAGAGAGGCCAACAATCACTTTGAAGGAACTACAGAGTTCAGTGGCTGGGAGTGGAGTAATGGTGCACCAGTCAACCATATCAAGAGCTCTGCATAACACTGGCCTGTATGGGAGGGTGGCAAGAAAGAAGCCGTTACTCAAAAAGTACCATCTGAAAGCACGTCTGGAGTTTGCCAGAAAGCATGAGAGTGACCCAGCTGCGATGTGGGAAAAGGTTTTGTGGTCAGATGAGACCAAGATAGAGCTTTTTGGCCAAAACACAAAGCGCTATGTGTGGCTCAAACATAACACTGCCCATGCCTCAAGACACACCATCCCTACAGTGAAGTATGGTGGTGGCAGCATCGTGCTATGGGAATGCTTCTCATCAGCAGGGACTGGGCATCTTGTTACAATTGAAGGAAGAATGGATGGAGCAAAATACAGGAAAATACTACAAGAGAATCTGCTTCAGTCTGCTAAAAAACTGAAGCTTGGGAGGAAATTCACCTTTCAGCAGGACAATGATCCCAAGCACAAGGCCAAAGCAACATTGGAGTGGCTCAAGAACAAAAAGGTGAATGTCCTACAGTGGCCCAGTCAAAGTCCTGATCTCAATCCCATTGAGAATCTGTGGCACTATTTGAAAATTGCGCTCCACAAGCGTCGTCCAACCAACCTGAACAACCTGGAGCAAATCTGCCAAGAAGAATGGGCCAAAATCACACTGACACTGTGTGCAAAGCTGGTACATACTTACCCCAAAAGACTTAAAGCTGTTATTGCAGCGAAAGGTGGCTCTACCAAATATTAATGTGTGGGGGTTGAATACTTATGCAAGCAAGATATTTCAGTTTTTTTTTTTTTTCTTAAAAATATTTCCCAACATAAAACCAATGTCACCTTACAATAATTGATTTTGATTTTCAGTGTTTTAAAATAAAATATCGAACAGAACGAAATTTCAATGTACCATTTGTAATTCAGCAATATGAGAGAATTGGTCAGGGGTCTGAATAATTTTGCAAGCCACTGTGTGTGTGTATATATATATATATATATATATATATATATATATATATATATATATTATAAGTTTGAAAAGTAAATAGTTTGTGATATTTGAGTTCTAATCAATGTATAAACCATGCCCAGTTCAGAATTCACAAATGCTTTTATCGGCTTCAATTTATAAAAAACACATTGTTCTAATTTCACATTCTTGTATGCCTTTAAAACATTGACAAAGTAAATCTATTTCTTGATTTCTGATACAGCTGTGATACACCTGTATGATAATTCCCTTTGGAATATAAACAGTGTTTTTCCTCGATTCCATCAGGATAACAGAGTACTTCATATATTTACTTTTGTATCATCCCCATAGATATTTTCATAATAGCTTAAACATAATATAATTACAGAGTGGTAATAACAAATAAACCAATATGTACATTGGATTAAACTACCAGTACTGTGTTATTTTGTGGTACTCATTAAAAAGTGATACCATGTACTGCACTTGCCTGGGCATGTGCAAATGATTTCTGCTGAAAAAACAAGGAAAACAGCCATCTGATTTCTAAACAACCAAACGCCCTTTTTTATACAATTTTATCATTTAACTGATAAGCAAGAAATTGGCTTATCTATAATTGTAAACTGAAACAGGGTGAGGAGCCCTGTACATTTATTTGTCTATTTATTTTTAGAACAGGGTCTACCCCTCCACCCCTGTGCAATTTATTGTTTTGTATTTGTCTGTATTATGATTTATTTTGTGTATTATTGTATTTATGACGCCTTAGCCGTGCATTGTTTGTTATTGTTTTGTTTTTATTTAAAATGTGTTCTGGCAGAGGCGAGGTCGGTAGCTCATCCTCTGCCAGGAGTAATTAATAAAAAAGAAAAACCCATGCAGAAGGTGGCCATCTCCCGAATTAATTAAGTAATTAACTTGTTGCTAATTGGGAGATGGTCACCTACATAAAAGCCTGCAGCGCTCTGTACTCCGTGTGGGTGTTCAGAGGAGGAACGGGAGCGAGAGAGGAGAAAGAGAAACGAAAGTAAAAGAAAACAAAAAACAAAACAGAACAGTATAGGATCAGTGAAGACGATTGCCCAGCCTGACCTGGGTTTTGGTGTATTTTGTGTCTGTGACTTCTTTTTTGTTAAAATCTTTTATTTCACTCTGTGAGCAAAGTGTTTCTGTTTAAATATTTTATTTATTTTTGTTGTTTAAATAAACGGCGCGCACCTCATCTTTTGCCCTGCAGTTACCTGTATGTTTTGCTTCCTGCTTCTGGCCTGACGTCACCACTTAGCCATCCTGTCACATAAACATATACAATTTTGTGGGTAATCTACAGTTTGTTTTGCTCGTAGTGGTTTGTTCAGTAGTCAATCACAGCATTCACAACGTGCCATTTACTGATGCTACATGGGTTAAGATTTGGTATGCGTACCACATTCTGAAGATGTACCGCTGACTGACCTTACATCACTTATACTGTATTAAGTGAAATGTACAGCCATGGCATAGAAAAGTTCCAAAGCTGATAATTGATACGGTCTGTTTGGGTTTCTAATTTTAGGTGCTGTTGATTTGAACAAACTCTGCATGCCCAGATTACATTTTGAAATCATTAATATCTCTTTTTACTGAGCATTTTTACACTACGGATTTCCAAAAGTTAGTTGAATAGACGCACATTACATATTGTGATGAGATCAAAAGCATGGATTCAGTTCAGTTACTTGTAAACACACAATATAAGTTTAATACTTGTTCTGTTGGTGCAAAGTTTAAAACAAAGTCTTCTTAACACTGTCGTCCCCTCTGTAGAAGTTAGTTGTTCAACAGCGCAGTGCAGTATCTCTGTGAAGGCTGTAGGCAAAAGCTTTTGTTGTTCCGGAGAGAGTCTATCTTCTCTGGGACAGCTTTGAAGATTACATCATCTTCGTTGAAGAACTTCAGAGTTTGATGAGTTGAGAGCGATGAGATGTTTTGAAGAAAGAGCAAATACAGCAAGTGAATCCAAAGCATCAAGAGAGAAAGAAAATCCTTGTTTTGAGTTTAAATAACACAATGTATAGGCATTCCCTTGTACTGTAAACAAGTCTTTGTTGTTCCTTTCATTGGTACACAGTATTTGATAGACAGTTGCGTGTCACACAAAAGGGATGTGTTAGAAATGCAATGTATCCACCCATTTTGAGATCAATATAACTTTAGTTACATTCATTTGAGAAGCATATGGATTTCAGTTTTATTCTCTATATAAAATTATGATTACAAGCATATAAAACACATCATAATACAATAAAAGGATAATATTTAAAAATAGTTATTAGTTTATAATATTCATTTAAAAACACAATAAATACTTCAGATTTATTGGGAAACTCACTTAAAATAACTATTAAACTTGTCTCTACAAGTTATGTAATTAATAATGATTCTTAAAGCATTTTAACTAACTTTTAACACAATAATGATACAACTGCATTGTAGCTATAGCTTCCCTTGGTTTATGGCACCTTAGGAGGCCAGACAATCAGATAGCATTTTGAAAGGCGAGCTTCAAAGAGTTAACACAGTTTGTGGCCTGTGCCTTATCAACAAGCTTTGAAGCAGATCTGGTTAAGAATGTTCTGGAATTGATGTTAACAACCCAATCCCCACAGCATGACACACAAACAACAGAATTAAATATCTGAGAGATGCTTATATTAAAATTAATTTAACCATGAATTTCCTTGACAGTATGGGTGGCTAAAAAAAAAAAAAAAAAATTCTGAAACAGTGGAAATTAATTTTTAAGGGATCCCCTTTAATTTAGAAAGTAGACAATGGAGAGTTAAGACCTTTCCCAGTTTCAGGGAGAATCGAGATGACTCCAGGTTTACAAAATATCACCATTCTAACTGCTTTTAAACCAGTTATTTGAATCTCAAATTTCCTGTTTATACCATGCCTCTATGATTCGAACGCTTGTGTTTATTATCACATTTACTTTGCAAAAAAAATTGATTTATAAAATGTATTTATTATCTCAGACTACTTTTTTTTGTTATTCCTGATACTAATAACATACATTTTAAAAAATATCTCCTGGCCCATGGATTTTATAATTGTGGGATTCAATACATTTCAAAACCATGCACTGAGTATGCTAATTAAATTCATAAAAATAAGGCCAAATTCAAAGTGAGCTCCCAAGTTATTTGAGATACATGGCTCCTTGATTGGCATAGTACTGTACAGATACACAGACATTTCAAGTCAGTGCTGTTCCAATGTCAGCCTCACAAAAAAAAAAAAAAAACACTGTTTACAAATGAATGGCCTGTAGTGGTGCAGGGGAACCACAAGGTACTAAAGATAAGCAAAATGTACACAGAAATGCACATGAAGTTTCCTCTTCTATAGTAGGTGTCCGCAGCTGGCTTCTTGTCAGCTGAAGAGATTTGAGACAGAGATGAATAGTGGACTGGATACTGAGTAATTTTGATTCAAAAGATAGAGTTGTAGATGTTGAACTGCAATTGAGTGATTGTATCACAGCAGTAGATCACAGGGAAGGAACACACACATTGCATACTCTCACAGGCAGGGTTGAGAGGGTTGAAAATCAGGTTGAAAACCATTTGACTGGAATAAAGTTTATTTTTCATTGTGACAGAAAGACAGTGGTTCTTGGTGGTAAATCCCCTCCTGACCTGTGAGGGCGCTAAGTAATGGGAACAGAATACCCTGGACTATTTGGCCTGACAATTTATTCCCAGGGTTAAAAGGAAGTCGGTCATCTAGAAAGGGAGCTTCGGTTGACTAATGCATTGACCCAGAAGGGAAACTATGTGACAGCAGCTGATTGAAGGAGTGGCTACAATCATTTACCAAGGGGTCATGTATGATGGTACAAAAAGGGAACAAAGCGACGTAATCTGTTCCTTCGTTTTGGTTAATGAGAAAGAACCCGGAAGGACTTGAGGATTGCAAAGCGTATCGTAAGTGTTTGTTTGTTTTGTCACTAATTGTTGTTATTGTTATTGGTAGACAGCTAACATGTCCAGAACTTTCGCCAGAGGCCAGCACGAAACTACACAGCACTCCACCTGTGTCACAAATAAAGTTTGTAAAGCACCATGAGAACTACAGCACACACCCAGAACTGGTGATCGTGTTTGTGTATCGTGTTTGGAATGGGACTGTGTTTATCATTTTGGAACTACAATTCCCTTGTTTTGAACAGTGCCAATACCCATTGCTGGGTATTGCCTGGGAAATATTATTTACGGTCACCAGACCTGGATTAAAAATAAAACCCTTTGAGCTTGGATTACCATTGTCTGCCTTTCATTTAAACAACGCATCACTCCTGCGCCTGTACACTGCAAGCCACTTTGCCACATCCAAGCACACTGTCAGCTGGATGCTAAGGGGAGTGTTAAGGAATAAAGCATTGATCTGCTGACAGAGGCATAGCAGCTGTCACAGTAAAACATTGTTCACATCCACTCAATCAATGCCAGCCACCAACCAAATAGTTTTGCAGCTGAGATGAAAAGCAATCAAGAAGTACACCTTCATAAGCATGGAGCCCACTAGATGGAGTTCAGTGGAGTGAGCCATTAAACTCTGCCCGGCCTGATGTGATACATGACCCATGACGGTTCTTTAAAAATGAGCTATATATATAATATTAGCTCAAAGAGCCAGCTGCCCAACATTTCGATATGTTGTACATATCGTTCTCAAGGGAGCCTGTGTTTGAATCAAAACATTGGAGGTATTTATATGTGTTTGATGACATTACAACTACTTGTTATTGTTTATATTCAAATCCATGATTTATTCTTACATGATGTAATGGTGATCTATATGTGATATCACTTTTACTTATATCTTTAAATCTATATTAATTCTAATTAACATTATTTTATATAAACTTATATTTATATTATCATTCAATGCTGGCTCTGAGGATCAGCCTTGATATGGTCTCCCCAGCGTATCAGCATGCACACCTTTTGAATTCATTTTGTTTATTTAATTATTTTTAACTTTTATATATTTATTGGAATTAGTTCATTCTTTTATGTTGAGTCCTCCTGGCATAACTGTATTCAGTCTGTTTATCCATTTACTTTCTTTTATTCTTCTATATGACGCATTGTCTAATTTTAGCTGTTCTAATACTACAAACTTTATGTCATGTCCTTGACTGGTGAAGTGCTGTACTATTGGTTCATTCATTTGTTTATTTCTAATTAATGAAAGTTGGTTCTGAATTCTTTTATATAAAGTTGTTCCGGTCTCTCCAACATATTTTATTTCATCACATTTTTCACAGGCTATTCCACAAACAACATTGCTATTTGTACAGTAGATATTAGTTTTTAGTGGATATGTGGTGTTCTTATGTTTAATTATATTATTTCTTTTGTCCATGTATTTACAAACTTTGTAGAAACTATTCTGTCAATTATTCTTTTATGTTTACTGTGAACTAGAATATCACCTAAATTATCTTCTCATTTGAATGCTACAACTGGGGCCTTAAGAAATACTTTTTTCAATTTTTTTGAATTATGTAGAATTTGCAAGTGTTTCCAAACTATCTTAGAAATATTGGGCAAAAGTTTAGAGTACGTCACTACTAATGGGACTCTCTTGACCTTTTATCTCTATTTTATAATGTAATAGATCATCTCTTTTTAGTTTATCCATTTTTCTTAACTCTGTCTCTATAATTCTTTCTTTATATCCTCTTTTTTTAAGATTTGTTTTTAATACGTGTCTTTGTTTTACATAGTCACTTCCTTTAGAGCATATTCTTTGTATTCTTATTCCTAGCCCCTTTGGGATTGCCCTTTTAGTGTGTATTGGATGTGCAGAGGACATGTGTAAATACTGGTGCATGTCAGTAGGTTTATAGAAGAGGTCAATCTCAATTAAACCGCAGTTTTACTATGGTATCTAAAATTTATTTTCTTGTCCATCGAAGGTCCACCTTAATATTACTGTGTATTTCATTTGCCATTTTATGAAACTGGAAAAGAGATTCTTCTCCATGTGTCCAAACCCCAAAAATATCATCTACAAACCAAATGTATTCTAAAGGTTCTCTATCTGATTTTCTAAGTAATTGTTCTTCCCATTTCCCCATGTATGCACTGGCAATATGCATTCCTAATTTAGAACCTATTGCTGTACCATCATTTTGTTTATAATTTTTATCAACAAATGTAAAATAACTATTTTCTAAAACTACGTTGATCATGTTCAGCACCTCTGCTGTGGGTATTGATTTATCTAGTCTATTATCTAGTGCTTTTTGACAAGCTTCTAAAGTTTCTTTATGAGGGACACTTGGATACAAGGATTTTACATCCATGCAAAATAAAATTGTATTCTCTGGAAGGTTGTGCTTTAGTGATTCAAGTCTTTTTAAAAATTGTGTTATATCCTTAACATAGCTTGGTAATTTCTCAACGTGTGACCTAAGTTGTTTTTCTACTATTTTAGCTATTATGTGTGTTGGATTATCAATCGTGCTGACTATGATTCGCATAGGGTGATTTTCTTTGTGCATTTTTGGATTTCCTCTTGCTAGGCCTGTTCTTGCATTTTGTGGCTGCATGCATTTTTTAAATTCTTTTGATATAATGCATTTATTGTATAGTCTCTCTGCAATGTCCTTAACCTCTTTTACCGATTTATTGATCCTATTGCTTTTAACTTCTTCATATGTATCTGTATTCTTTAACTTACATTCTACAGATTTCATATAGTCACCTGTGTTCATTATCACTATTCCTGATCCTTTATCTGCCGGTCTTATACTTATATCATCATCATTTAACAACTCAGTCATAGCTTGTTCTTCAATATTGGTTAAATTAAGTTTGCATTTTTTCTTTAGTCCTACTATAATTTCTTGTTTAAGTACTTCAATATACATGTCTAACCACTTGTCTCTTCCATCCAGAGGAGTCCACGTGCTTGTACTATTAACCTTAATCCCATGCTCATAATTACCCTCTGAATCTGACATATTTTCATTGAAAAAATATTCTGCTAATCTCATGCGTCTCTCCCACTCCTTTAATTCAGTGGCCAGTTTATCTTTATCAGTGTATTTTTTAGTCGGTATAAACTTAAGTCCTTTACTCAATACTGCTTTTTGGGATGTGGCTAAAGTTTTCCTTGATAAATTAAATACTGTGTCTTCTGTCTTATCTTTAATGTATTTGGTTCCATTTCTGGGTCTCCTATCTTTCTGTTTTGAATTCTCTGTCCTAGTGCTGTTTAATTCTCTATTTTGCATTTTATTGTTTACTTTAAACTGGTTTATTTTCACTGTTTTAGATGTATTTTGATTGTCTTTCTTAATGATGGCGCAGTTTTCAGACGTTCCTCTAGTTTCAGTGTCTTTAAATACAATAACTGAGAAATGGTTATTGTTGTATAAAAGATTAATTGGATCGTTCTTATTTTTAATAGTTTCTATTGTGCCTTCATATCTAAAACAATCCTTATTCTTTAAGTCTGTGTATACGTGTATGGGCCTGTTTAGTAGGTCTGCAGCTGCCAGAACTTCTGCCTCTGTAGCCCAAGAATCTATACTGTCGTCACTTAATTTCGTTTTTTCAGTATGGGTCACTGAGTCGATGTACATTTCATATCGTTTTATATTGCTTTCCATTAGTCCTATTACATTATGTCTAATTGTTCGATGATCATTTTGTGAACCATATAAAACCACACCTAACCATCTAAAGAAACAGTTTCCATCCATCTCTATTTGAACTATCTTGTAACTGTCATAATTATTATACTCACATTGCTCAAGCAATCTAATTGAAAGTGTTTCAGCAGTGTTTTCCTTATTCTCGTTTTTGTTTTGATTTGAAATTTTAATTTTTTCTAGACCTATTCTATTTTGTAATCCCGGTTAATCTATTAATTTGTGTAATTTCATTAACTTTTTGTTGTTCAAATGCTCTAGTTTTTTGTTTTCAAGGTTTTCTACTTTACGAAGTAACTGTCTAATTTCTGACTTAAGTACAGTATATATAAATATAAATATTTCTTGCATATCAAAACCAACGCATTTTCATAAAATATTATGACAGGAAAAGGTCATTATGCTGTTCATAAGAAAGAAATTCACTTGTTTTGTGATGCACAATAACGTAGAAGAGATGGGTAAGCCATGTACTGTAACTGTAAGAAAAATACTAAGAGTATTTTATAACTTGTTGTCATTTAATGTATATAAAATAAATCTAAATAAAAAGAAAGCTGTTTTTTTTTTGTTTGTTTGTTTTACAGGCTTGGATCCTGGAACTAGTTTAATAGTTCATTTTCAGTCTTTTCTGGACAAGAGAAATGAATCATCACACTAAAGTACCACCATCTGTAGCCGAAAGATAAATGAGGAAGAGGTTTGTGTTTATGTAAAATATGCAAGTGCATTCAGCATTTATTTATAAAAAGTAGGCCCACTTTAATTAATTCTCTCTGGTAACACACCAAGTTGAATAATACAAAACAAAGCCTGGCTCATTTCACATAGCATCCACCAGCAGTTCTTTACAACAGCACTACATGGTAGAAGATCCTGAACCCTGATGTTTATTGGTAGGTCTGTGCAAATACTCAGAAAATCCCCTTTCACATGTTATCTGCATCTGCGACATGTAATCCTGTTACATGTAATCTGCAGGTATTACATACGTTAAAACAAGCTTTTTAAATAATGTGTTCATTTCCCAAGAAAAGCTGATTTTCTCTTGTTTTCCCTCATCTGTACATTTTCTTACAACCAAGACATTGAGTGATATAAAAGCCATTTGCAAATTTTCTTTTAACCTGGAGCGTTGACATTTACGCTTCCGTACCGAATCAGTAAAATGTGTCGAAACTAGCAAATGTCTTTGACTTGTCATATACATGTGACCTTTTCTACCTTAAGAGCGATCATTGTTGCATACAGGGATATGTATTTGTCGAGTTTAAGAAAGTGAAATTATGCAAAACATATTATGCAAAGTGATTTGTCAGACATCATCAGGGTGATAGAGTAGCATAACCCCCCAAGACAGGCCAAGACATTTGACTCTACTGTTTAGAATGCCAAAGGCTCACCTGTTAACAGCAGGAGTAGATTATTGTGCATTGTTGTAATTTAGTTTGAAAGCTGCTAGAAAGTGTTGAACTGGAGTCATAATGAGTCATGTTGTCAAACTCACCACTGTTAGCTATTCACAAAGCATTTCAGCACAACTATTCAAAACATACAAAAACTCTCACAAATATATATTTGTGAGAGTGTAGATCTTCAGGAATAAATGTATTAAAATAGGGGGATTTTATTTGTTTATTCCTGAAAGTTGTGGTATTTTTGTTTAAAACCTCTGTGTATATAATATGGCATTTGCGGGAATCCTGGGAGATATAAACCAGGAAGTGGTATGACCCTAGAGCAGTGTTTCTCAACCTTTTTCGTAACAACGCCTCCTAACGATCAGCTGAGCTTAGTCATCGCCCCCCTGCCACTGACCTGTTTGCACATACCATCTGGTTAAAGATTTTTAATTGTAAGCTTTGTGAAATTTGCAATTAACAAGGTTCAGACACAAGCACACAATGGCTTTCACTGTTGTAATAAAACTGTTACTGTCATAGATTGTACAATACTGTCAGAACTTCTGCTCACATATTGACATACTGACATGTTTTTCTAAATAGTTTTGGAACCAGCATCAAAATACCTGGTTTGGAACCAATTCCTCAAATCGACATCACTAGTTAACAATAAGAATAAATTGTGAAATTCAGACGTGTAACATAACATGGCAACAGGCATAAATGGAATGGTTGCTTTGTTCTGATTGGACCGTATATAGCACAAATGGCAGTGATGTTGCCGCATAGTAACAAACATTTCTGACTTGATATGTATACAATCTTATAGTGCACAAGTCAGTGAGTACATCACTGGCACATTGTTTATAAGTAGTTGTAACAAAGTGCCCGCCCCTGTGTATTATCTGTTATGTGTTGTGTGTGGTGTGTTAAATGTTGGTGTATAGACATTGGTACACGGGATATAAACGGGTCTGTGTAACACGAGTGTTTAAAAAATGTATATGTGTATTTAGGCACGAGGATTGCACAGCACTTCACGTGCAAGTAAAATGTAGTAATATGTGAGCACGGGGAATTGCACTTTATTAATTCACGTGCTGGGATTCAAGTGAATAATTAATTGGTAATTGAATCCCAGCACAATAGTATATATAGATGCACGTTGTCACATACTGGCGGTTGGGTGTTCGGTGAGCGGAGAACGGGATTGGAGACGGAGGAAATTAGTAGCAGTAGTAATAATAATAATAATAAGAGGAGAAAGTATCTGCTCACCGTGTTTGTCAGTGTCTGTCCGTGCACCGTTTTGTTAAGTTTAGTCTGTTTTCGTTTGTCTATTTATTTTGGCGTAGCGTGCCGTGTCCTGTGTTTTTCGTGTTTGTGTAAACCTTTTATTTTGTATTAAACCGGCGCCAACAGGCGTCTTCATCACTTCATTTCATCCGTCCTGTGTTTTGTGTATTGCCTTACCTTTCCTGGTTCTGACGCCGCCCACTTCGGCCGTCTCTGTGACAGTAGTTAATCAGTCGGACCCAGTCTGCCCACATTGGCAAGTACCGATCAAGGTAACTTCAATCTGCCTTTTGCTTTAACCCATAGTAAGGATCTGGCTGAATGGAATATGGATGAACTGCTTCACATATACTGGACAGGGCGAGGCCCAGGTGATTGCCAGAATTGGAGTGACACTTATGATGCGTCTGAGAGAAAAAATGAAAAAGGCCATAGCCGTCACCTGCCTAAAACCATTTTTAAAGTGCAGACTTCACAACGGGGAAGAAGTTGACCGTGAATGGTTGCTCTACTCACCTCCAAAAGGCTGTGTGTTTTGTTTTGCATGCAAGTTGTTCTCCTTGAAGAAAAACATGTTTGTCTGATTCTGGGTTTGATGACTGGAAATATGTTTTAGTCAAATTGGCAGAGCATGAACAATTCCCCCAAGCACAATCAGTCTATGCTTGTGTGTTGTTCAAGAAGACAGGAAGCCAGGCTAATCGACACCTCACTGGAAATCCAGGTCAAAAAGGTGCAGGAGTACTGGAAAAATGTACTGAAGCATGTAGTTCAGGTACTTACATTTCTTGCTGAATGTGGTCTGACATTTCATGGAGAGGATGAGACACTTGCTTCTGTCTAAACAAAGTAAACCCAACAGCAATTTATATTCCTTTTGCTGGGCATTCACTAAACTTGATAGGAAACAAGGCTGCTGAAAGTTGCATGGATGCCATACTTTTCTTTGGACTTCTGTCAGGAATTTGTCATTTGTTTTCTGCTTATTGCTGGGAAATACTTTGCAGAAACCTGGGGAAAGATAACATTGTTATCAAGTGATTGCCCGACACAAGGTGGTCAGCAAGATTCGATGCTGTTAAGGCATTTAAGAATGGCTATGCACACATAAAGAAGGCTCTTGATACAATCACCGTAGACAGAGGTCGTCAGTCAACAGAAACCAGACACATGGTGAAACACTTCAGTAGTCAAATGGATCACATAAAAACGGCCATTCTAGCAGTCTTGTGGTATAACATTCTGGAGAGATTCGATGAAACTAGTAAATCCTTTCAAGCAGAAAACATACTGTCAGTGGTAGTTGAATTACTCAATTCTCTGAAAACATTTCTGGATAAGATGCGTGATCATTTTGATGATTATGAGAACTGTGCAATGGAAGAAACAATGGAACAGTGCTGAAGAAATCTTGAAACTAAGAGCGACAGCAGAGATGACCACCCAATGCTCTTCGGGATCATGGGTGCTCCAGTGTAACTAAAATTTTATTACAGGGCAGTGAAAGATTTCATGTTCATATTTTCCTAAAGATTCTGGATAATCTTTCAATTGATTGCTTGCGCAAATCAAAAGATTACGTTACAGTTCATAACTTGTTTGGCTTCCTTACGACTTTCTGAACATGTCGGAATATCACATAAAAAACAATGGTGCTACACCAGTGAAAACCTATCCTTCAGATCTGGATGAATATTTCCCACCAGAAATGCTCCAGTTTACTAAATTTGTTTCTTGCAAGGACGAGACACCAGCATTTGACCACCCTGAACATATCCTGAATTCTCAAGTGATTTCCACATTTCTGAAGGACACTACTGCTCCATTTATTTACCTATCCTTAATGTGCACTAACTGTTCTGGAGAGCAAGCATTTTCTTGCATGGGACTCATTAAGAATGAACTGAGAGTTACCGTGAACTAGGATCATGTCCACGGAATGTGATATACACATGAAATCAAGAAGAAGATTAATTTAAGGTAAGTGTATGATTTAATTACTCTGTGATGGAAGGTTTACTTAGAACAGAGGTAATTAGGAAAATTTAAGTAACATGATGTTTAGTTTTAACACTAGAACTGTCATGTGGATCAGTTTGACCCATTTTGAATTTAAAATGTTAATTACTCTTTCGTGGTAAATCATATGTATATGTCCATTTTTAACTTTTCCTAAATATGTGAATTAAATATCCTGATGGCATTTGATAGCCAGACTCGCTATAAGATAAAGTTATAAACAGTTCTACCTAGAACCGCCACATGGTCAATGTGACCCATGCATTACAATACATATCTTATGTTTTATACAACTTAAGATAATCTATTTTTTGACATGTACACATGTTTTTTTTTTTATTATTATTTCAAGTCTCTCTTTCTTTGTAGATTGACAATGAGACAGAGATTGCTATGATTGTGAATTTGTCAAGATGCCAACTCAGTGAAAGCCTATTTGCTTATTTTTCAATGTACCTGAGACAACAATCCTTCATTTTGTTCCACAAATGCAACTGGGAATATATCAGAAGGAAATATTTATTCTTGAAAGTAGTCATTTTGATTAGAATACAGCACGCTGCACTCAGATGCATTCAGCAAACTCAAATGACAGATTGGAAAAAAAAAAACATTTCGGTTTTACAGGTTTGTAATTACGAGTATACACGTGTTTACACAATAGTTTTCAATGGAACTGCATCTGTTTACAACACAACTCCTGGATGCAGGCACAGTCAGTTGGCAGACGTGTACGCTCCTCCATAGAGCACAAGTAGTGTTAGAAGTGGTTTTATTTTGTATTTTTATATAGTATTAGAAACAAGGGTTTTGGTTTTATAGTTTTGTGTGTACATATACCTGTTTACATGGATATATGTACATACCCATTTCTTTTGAAATATGTATTTTATTATATTTTTTCACTGTTTGTAGTCGTGCTATATATGCGTTCATTTTAAAAATAAAGCCTTTTATTAATATTAATATTAATTTTCCATTGAAATAGTGTTTCTGAGATGCAAATGTTAGATATGATGTTCATGAATAAACCTTTTCAGTTGTATCCGATAGTATGTCTTTATTTTCATAAAGCAGTTTAACCCTTTGCAGTCAATTTATTCAGTGCTTGTCAGGCACATCAGGTCCAATTTATTTTCACACACGCTGTTTATTTTACATGCACTGTTTAATTTTTTTTCAAAGTAAAACAGGTTTAAAAGGAGGTCAGTACTGTATCTCCAGTCAAGCCCCACCCCTTGTTTGCTGTAATTTTCACATACCTCTTTATAGACGTGCATACTGAGAAATCCTCTCCTGATCATTCATTTTATCACCAAACTCCTCAATAATGTGATCCAAGTCATTATTTTATTACTATAATATCTCAAAAAGCTCTGCAAATCTCTGTGATATTCTTTGAGCGCTGGATGCGGAAGCAGCTGTCTTCTTTGTTTGTGTCCTGTACTGCTCAGATACGCCCTTTTTTTTAGCTTCATTCAGCTCCTATCAGTCTCACTCGGCCATTGAAAGGTTTTCTCTGCTTTTTGTCTTTTTGATGATGTTGGAGAGGGGAAAAGGGTTAAAAATGTATGGGTCAAAGTGACCTGTGGGGCGGTTCTAGGTAGTTCTAAAATCCGGCAGTTCTAGTGTTAAAAATAAGACAAGATGTTCTTTCTCTTCAATGATCTGAGAGAGAGCTGCCCCTAAACCTACCTCGGATGCATCGGTCTGTAACAAAAACGTTTTTTTTCAAAATCTGGACTTATTAAGACTGGCTCGGAACACAATGCTGATTTGAAGTCGACAAATGCTCTTTCAGCCTCAGCTGCTCATTTTACAGTGGTTGAAGCCGAAGCTTGTGTAAGTTAAGTTAAGAGGAATGCTCTTGTGGCAATGTTTTTCAATAAGCCTTCTATAATTACCTATTAAGGCCAGTTACCTGCTTTTTAGTCATTGTCCTTTTGCAATTTTCAATAGCTTATATTTTATTCAAATGGGGTTTTAATAAACCTTGTCCCAGTGAAAATCCCAAATAATTTTAATAATTTAATTTAAATATTTAAATTCCTGTAAGGGGAATGCATACCTTTTTTGCATTTGCTATCAGACCTGCTTCCTTCCTTTAATGAACACAACACAGCTTCCACCTTTTTCACATGTGACTCCCAGTCTACACTGAAAATGATGCTATTATCTAAACATACCGAAGCATATTCATTATCAGGTCTAAATGCTCACTCAATCACTAATCTCTGAAATGCAGCGGGAGCCCTATGTAGCCCGAATGGTAAGTCAGCAAACTGATACAAACTACAAACACTTAATCTACGATTAATTTGATAAAAGTACCTGCCAATGGCCCTTTGTTAAATCAAGAGTAGCAATGAATTTAGCCTTCCCCAACTTTTCCAACAACTCATCAAATCTAGGCAGAAACCTCATCAAAAACCAAAATAAACACCTAGAGCCCGATATTCAAAAGGTTTGCGCACCGCGCAGAGGGGTATGCATGTCGTTAATGGCCGTTGTGCCAAAATTGTGTCAAGTTGCCAATTGTGTATTTGAATGGTCCATATTTATGTGTGCACGATATATTGTGTGGTCTCGTCTGCTGTCATATCAGTTCATACTGTGGCAACAGCAATGATAGCAGCTTGTCGCATTACTAGTGGTGACTGTCCATCATTCTGCATTCTTGCTTGGCTGTTGTGTGCAGTTGCTATATTGGTAGTGAATGCGCAGACGGTTTTGCAAGGCACAAACAGATTTGCGAATTGCTCAAAAAACTGTTATATTCAAATGTCTCGCAACTGCTTTGTACTGTTTTGGAATATCTCTCATTTTGTGCCAAAGTACTATTTTTTTGCGAGGCACAAATTTAGCGAGGTGATTGTGCGAAGGTCGAAGATCGGACACCTAGTTCTTCCAAGCACTTCTATACATGAACAGGTCCCTGATTAACTTACATGACGGCTGAGCCATTTACCTGACAAAAACATTAGGAACACCTGTTCTTTTCATGAAATTGACTGACGAGGTGAATCCAGATGAAAGCTATGATCCCTTATTGATGTAACCTGTTAAATCCACTTCAATCAGCGTAGATGAAGGGGAGACAGGTTAAAGAATGATTTTTAAGCCTTGACACAATTGAGACATGGATTTTGTATGTCTGCCATTCAGAGGGTAAATGGGCAAGACAAAAGATTTAAATGACTTTGAACGGGGTATGGTAGTAGGTGCCAGGCACACTGGTTTGAGTGTGTCAAGAACTGTAATGCTGCTGGGTTTTTCACGCTCAGCAGTTTCCTGTGTATATCAAGGATGGTCCACCACCCAAAGGACATCCAGCCAACGGTAGGCCAGTGGTCGAAAACGGCTCATTGATGAAAGAGGCCAAAGGAGGCTGACACAAATTGTGCAGAGCAACAGACGGACCACAGTTAGTCAACTGACAGTCCAGTACAACATTGCCGCTGAAAGACCCATAAAAGAATGCACAACTCGTTGTACCTTGACATGAATGGGGTATGGCAGCTGACGACCTAACAGAGTTCCACTTCCTTCAGCAAAACACAAGAAACTGCGGTTGCAGTGGGCTAAGGAACGAAAACACTGGACACTGGAGGATTGGAAAAACATTGCCTGGTCTGATGAATCCTGGTTCCTGCTGTTTCACGCTGATCAGAGGACTAGGGTATGGAGAAAACCACATTAGTACATGCATCCATCATGCCGTATGTCAACGTTGCAGACTGGCGGTGGTGGTGGTGTGGTGTGTGTTTTCATGGCACACATTGGGTCCCTTGATAAAAGTGGAGCAACGTTTGAATGCCACAGTATATCTGAACATCATTGCCAATCAGGTGCATCCCTTCATGGCAGCAGTGTATCCATCTGCTAATGGATTTTTCAGCAGGATAATGCCCCATGCCACAAGGCTAGGATTGTCCAGGAATGGTTCCATGAACATGACAGTGATTTCAGCTTACTGCAGTGGCCTGCCCAGTCACCAGATCATAATACAATTGAGCATCTGTGGGATGAGATGGAACAAGCTATTCAGGGTAGAGATCAACTACCAGCCAACTTGACACAACTGTGGGAAGCATTGGAGTCAACATGGGCCAGCATGCCTGTGGAATGCTTTTGATAATGTGTAGAGTCCATGCCCTGACGAATTGAGGCTGTTCTGAGGGCAAAAGGAGGTGCAACTCAATATTAGGAAGGTGTTCATAATGTTGTACACTCAGTGTATATATATATATATATATATATATATATATATATATATATATATATATATATATATATATATATATATATAGAGAGAGAGAGAGAGAGAGAGAGAGAGAGAGAGAGAGAGAGAGAGACAAGAAAAATTCAACACATGCAAGCATAAGCTTAAATCAAACCTGGGTCCATGATGCACCCTGGGGAACAGGATGATATATGTGGACAAACCCTACCACAGCAGCAACAGCCTGACTTACTTAAACATATTAATAAATAAAAACATTTAAAAAGAAGAAAACCAGTCTCTAAAAAAAATTTCGATAATTGCTCATCATTAAGATGTAAAAGGCCACCAAACTTATAACCTAACAGAAAGGCCGGCCTCCAGAGGTGAAAGGCTTGCACATTTCTTTATTACCGATTTAAATTAAATGTGAAATATGAACATATAACAAAAACTATTAGTATTGTGCAGATTACTGCACTAATCTGTACAGAGTTCGGTTCCAACTGCTTCAGATTACTAGACTAAACATATTTATTGCAATATTCAACCTCTAGATGCTGTAGTGTCAAACCTGTAGCACACCCTACAAAAAATTACAGCCTGTAATCTAAGGGCTAAGACAGTATATAATATACTCTTATTTTAGACTAACCACTTCAACCATGACTCTCTTGTTCCTTATTCACATTTCCGAGAACAGCATGTACTGTGGACTTCTTACAATAAAGCCTGAAGTGAATATCCAGTTGCTGTATGTTCACTGCCGTGGACACCATTGAATGGGTTTATATCAGTTTATGAACTGACCCTTAGAAAATTAAATTTGATTGTAGCCTTAGGATAACCAAACAACAGCAAAACAGCAAGTGTCATCTCCCTCGCTTTCCTTCCTTTTCATGTATTAATAACATTTTAATTATGAGACTAACATGCTGATACAGTTAGTATCAGGAATACAAGACACATATCACAACTTTATAGTCACCACAGGGACAGGTGCAAAGGAATGACATAGATTTGAAATGGTTAATCAGTAAGCATGAGGGTTAATCTTTCTGCCACAAGAGCCATCAGAATCATACTGTACCGTGACAGGCCCCACTCACAGAGCACAATAGCATTCAAAGACTGCAGCCCACTTGCTCATTTTCAAGGGGGAGGGGGTTGCAGCCAAGGTGAAAATGAAGACCTTGCACAATCGCAAGCTGACTCAAATGAAGTGTGAAGGCCAATCATTTTAAGGAGTAGGCTAGCAACCAACACTCAAAACAACAAGTCCGGGCAGTGGCATAGTGACAGTAACTAGGTCTGATAGCTGTCCTCAAGGATCAGTCAGCTTAATTAGGTTTGTAGATTTCTATAAAAAAACACCCATTCTACTGTACCTATGCATAATTGGGGCCTTGAATTCTTTCAATTGGATATACCAGTGGAAATAGAGAAAACAGATACACAGAAATCAATTTTAAAATTCTCATTGCAGATGTAAAATTGCATATTTTCATGTAAAATTAAATGCCACTTGCTGAAATACCCGAACTATCAGGCAGAAATGGAAATGAGTACTAATAATGAGGAACACCTGGAAAATAAATAAGAATGACTTTTTTTCTGAGAAGATTTATGGCATTCAATTAGAGCAGATTCCCACAGATCTGTGTCGTTCTTTGCAGCTGAGCATTCTTCGAGGGCAACTGCAAAAGGTCACAAAGCAGCTCATTTAGATGCCTGCACAGATCCTGCAGCTAATCCTGTTGCTTTCAAAAGTACCTGGGTGAGCTGAACTGCAGCTGCAAACCAAAAGGTTAATGCAAGGATCAAGATTTACCTGATGATCCTAATAACAATAACCAGTAGTAACCCAAATACTGCCATCTTATCAGTGGAAATAATGAATATTGACTATACTGATACATTTTTTATAATAATTTATTCTCTGCTCTAAGAGGTATTTCATGTATGCAGTTAATTTAGTTAATTTATCTAAAATATATATCTAGAGGTACAAGGTTTTCTTCACTGAAGGTTTTCCTTTTTTTTCTCCAAAATTGTGGTCCATTTTTGGGGAAAATTCTATTTTGGTCTCATTGGAACAGAGAATCTTGTAAAGTCCCTTAAACTGGATTATTTTACTTAAGCAAAGGGACGTTTTCAAGACAACTTAAGAGAGGGGACGTGTACAGTGGCCCTAAAGTGCAAATAAAAGCGATATACAAAAGGTAAGCGAATTACAAATAAAAAGTTAGCAACTCCAAGTTGTAAAGGTAACAAACTAATTGCCCTTCAACATTTTTCATGCAGTTGAAGAGTCACAGCCACGATCTGACAATAATACACAACAATTGTGCCAGTGAGTGTTATATTTCTTAAATGAAAGTACTGTATGTCACAAAGTCCAAGTGTAGATCATAAAACTACCTCCTAAAAGTGACACAATTTAGTTGATAGGCTTCTTCCAGAGTAACCAGTACCAGCTGTTTAGAAAAGAAAAATCTACATCTACCCTTTAAACAGGTCTTGCATGCTACCCACCAGCACTGGGGGCTCCACTAATAGTTGACTGCAGCCACTAAAGGAAGCGCTTACAAAATATGATTTTTATCCAAGAAATATTCCCACGCTTAGAGGTTTGTGGTGGTTTGGATGGCTTTTAACTGCATTACAAATCCAAAAACCCTCAACCACATCAGAGGTTTGTGTGACACAGAGCGTTGCTATCCTTGGTGAATCATCATAAAATATCTGGAAAGCCTAGGCAAAACAAACATTATATGACACAATTTGAAAAAAAAAAAAAAGAAAAACAGTTACAATTGCCAGTTTCAACAAAACTATTGTTATAAATATTGTCATAGTTTTAAGACCATGATAAAATAAATATGATATGTATGTATTTAGTTACTAAAATATGGCTTAGAGTTAGTTGAGTTTTTAATAAATTACTGTAACATTAATATAATCATAATAATATGTGGCCTCAATAACAATATGTCTTACACTTTGTTTTTTAAATCCACTACATATAACCACCACTATATATATATATATATATATATATTATATATATATATATATATATATATATATATATATATATATATATATATATATATATTATAATTAATAGTATATAATATATATAGAATCTCAACTGTTAAAACTTTTTATTTTTTTAATGGTCAGCAATAGATGCCTAAGAGATACACTGAGAGGAATGGTAGTTCCTCAGGCCAAGTTATCAGTGATAACTGCCAGAGACACTCTATACAGCAGTCTGTCTGAGCTGTGGCAGTCAAAGCGAGGATAGCTGGATCAAGGACTTTTTTCCAAACCTCTTCAAATAGCTACTAGAGGCCTCATTCCTACTCTGACACCAAACGTCTGGATCTCCTGGACAAAGTGAGCTCACTCTTTCTCCCCTCCTAGAATGAGCACTGGTAAGTACCTGCTTCAGATACTGCTAATAACTCCATCTCTCCCTGTACTGCCTGCTATAAATTCAACTTTCTCAGCTATTGTTCTCTGACTAACAAATCTCTGCTTCTCAGTGAACTTATAACTGATGCTAATCTTGATCTTCTAACAAACTTGGCACTCTGTAAATGGCAAGCACTAAAGAACCAAAGAACAACTCTGCTTTCATTGCAGAGTTCACAAAATTTATCTCCCTAATTTGCACTTCAACTGACAAAATTCTACTCCTAGGTGACTTCAACATTCATGTCGACTTGCCTTCTTCCCCACTAGTGCCCGACTTTGTTATGCTCCGGGACTGTCTTGGGCTCACTTAATCTGTCATCGTCCCCGCTCACACCCGTGGACACACCCTGGATTTGCTTATCAACAGGGGTCTTGACATCTCCAATCTCTCTGTCTCAGATTTCTCTCTGACCTTTTCTTAATCACTGCCAATATTAAAATTCCTTCACCTTCAGCTACCACTGATACTGTTAATTCCTTCCGTCCCAAGAATCTGCTAAATCCTATAATACTCTTGGAATGTGTCTCTTCTTCCCCTCTTGACGATGCAGTGACCCTTTACAAAACCACCCTTACCCAGATCTTTGATACAGTTGCTCCACTCCCAGAACAGTGAAGGAACATTGCAACTGCTCTCAAACTTTGACTGCCTAAGTAAGTGCTGCCCAAACCTGGTCCTGGAGAGCCCCTATGCAGCAGGTTTTATAGGCAACCTTTAATCATCAATTTCTTAACACTTGGAACAATTTCATTGTAATCAATTAAGCAGGTGATTTGTTAAATGAAGTCATTTAGAGATCATTTGGTACAAAAAATGAACTACTCTTTTCAGCCCTCAATGACCAGAGTTCCCTTAATTGAACAAGTGATTTGCTTAATTGATCAATAACTTTCATGTGTTCCCAGTCTAGAAATTAGTGAATTAGGGTGACCTAGAAAACATACTGGATAGGGGCTCTCCAGGACCGTGTTTGGGCAGCACTGGCACTGGTTAACAGAGAGATCTGGACCGATCACCTCAGTGGCTGCAAGCATGTACTCGTTGCTGCCAGGGTGAAATATTTCTCAAAAATCATATCCATGGGACATGGTAAACCCAACATTCTCTTTAAAACCCATTGACCAAATCCTGCATACAGCCGCTGATAAATCCATCTCCTGTTCATCCTCTCTTACCTGCCATGATTCCTCCTCTTTCTTTCAGAACAAAATTAACACCATTTACTGTACGCTCTCCTGCCACAAACCAAGTATAGAACTTAACCACTTTGACTCCCCTCCATTTGCCCATCTTGCTCTCTCCTCCTTCTCTCCTCTCTCCATTACTGATATCTTCAGCATATTGCTGAAATCAACTACTGCCACGTGCCCCTTGGACCCCTGGCTGACAAATCTTGACCGTCAATGTGCCTCTGATCTTGCTCTTTCCATTATGCATACGCTCAACCTGTCCCTGGATTCAGGATTGGTTCATGTTGCACTCAAGATTGCCTGAGTAATGTCAGTGCTCAAAAAACCCTCCCTCAACTGGGCTGTATTATCTAATTTCCATCTTATATCCATTCTTCTTTCTCTCTCCAAAACTCTTGAAAGGGCTGTAGCCAGCCAGCTGGCAAAACATCTCACAGACAACAATCTGCTTGAATCTCTGCAGTCTGGTTTCCAGGAGGAGCCCTGTACATTGATTTATTTCTTTTAAGAACGGGGTCTACCCCTCCGACCCCTGTGTTTATTTATTATTTATTGTATATATGACGGCGAAGCGGCATGTGTTTTGTTATTGTTTTTATTTTAACGTGTTCTGGCAGAGTCAAGGTGGTAGCTCGTCCTCTGCCAGGAATATTTAATAAACTTGTGCAGATTGTGGCCGAGGGGTAATAGAATAAGTACTAGCTAGTTAAACCCCTTGGCTATGGTATAAAAACCCTGCAGTTTTCTCTGCTCGAGGTGGGTGTGTACAGAGGAGAGTACGGGAGAGCGAGAGGATAGAAACGAAAAAGGATTTAAAAATAATATATAGAAACAGTGAAGGCGATCGCACAGACTGACATATTATTTGTGTTTATGATTTGTTTTGTTTAATTATTTCTTTTTGCTCTGCGAGCAAGTGTTTTTTGTTTAAACCTTTTATTTTATTTTTGTGTATTTAAGTAAATGGCGCACCACACATCTTTTTGGCCTGCAGTACTTTGTGTGTGTTTTGCTTCCTGTATCTGGCCTGACATCACCACTCACGTCCCTCCTGTCACAAGCTCCCACAGTCACTTTCTTCAAATCAACTCTCAAGACCCACTTGTTCTCTTTTGCTTTTAACCCTTAGCGGTCCATTTATTCAGTGCCTGTCAGGAGCATCAGATCCAATTTATTTTCACACGCACTGTTTAAAATAATGGTTTTTTTAGAATAAAACAGGTTTAAAAGGCACTACATAGCAAAAGGACAATCAGTACTGAATCTCCAGGCATGCCCCACCCCTGTATTTTTCACATACCTCTTTATAGACGTGCATACTGATAAATTCTCTCTTGATCACTCGTTTTATCACTAAACTCCTCAATAATGTGTTACAAGTCATTATTTTATTACTATAACATCTCAAAAAGCTCTGCAAATGTCTGTGATATTCTTTGAGCGCTGGATGCGGAAGCAGCTGTCTTCTTTCTTTGTGTCTGTGTTATCTCTGTAGTGCATGGGGCTATGTGTATTGCTCAGCTACACCCCTTTTTTTTGGCCTCTCGGCTCCTATCGGCCTCACTCTGCCATTGAAAGGTTTTCTCTGCTTTTTCCAGAGAAAAAACACTTTAGAGACCTGTGCTTAATGTCTTTTTGATGATATCGGACAGGGTCCGACATTGGACTGGAAAGGGAAAATTGTAATGTTGGACCTGGTCTGACATAGGATCACAAAGGGGTAATGCTCTTTAAGACTGTTATCTGTTATTAGCTGTTGTCTAAATTGCTATTTCAGGTTTTTCACTCCATCTTAGTCATATGATTTTGTATGACACACGCATCCACAAAGTTTAGAATTCACATCCTAGCCTTGTATTTTATGTATTATGAATGTATTTAATGTTTTTGCATTTTTTCTTACTGTTTGTATTTAATGTGCTATGCCCTGTATTTCATTGTATTTAACGGATTATGTATCATTCCTCCTATCTTGTAAAATGCTTTGTGATGGTGGTCCACTAAGAAAGGCGCTATATAAATTAAATATTGATTGATTGATAGATTTTTGCAGATCCCAGGCACTTTTATCCATGCATATGTATATTACAGGACATCCGAGTTTAATGACAATGAACTTGTTTTGTCAATATGGAAATATACCAGGGAACAATGCATAATACGTTATAAATGTGAAAAAAAATGGCAAGTTATCAAAAGTACTCAGCCATTTAAAGTGGAGATATCAAAAACACAAGCCAAGTTGCAAGAAACCACTGAGGCAACCTTGCCCAGTATAAAGCAAATAGGCACAACTGTAAAACCGATGAGGGTCAAGGTTGCCCCAATTGTTTCTTCTAACTTGTATCAAAAACACAAGCTACCCAAAAAAGATTTTGGTCAAACATGGGCATAACCAAGCAGATAGGCACAACTGTAAAAGCGGGGGGGGGGGGGGGGGGGGGGGGGGGGTCAAGGTTGACCAGTTGTTTCTTCTAACTTGGCTTGTGTTTTTAATGCAAGTTCGATCCACTTTTATTATACTTTTTAATTGATGCAGCTGCGATGGAGGCTGAGGCCAGATTGTGAGGTGAGTTTGAGGATAACGTTGAACTCTACTCTTTTCTGTATTGCAGCACTGGAGTCCAGTATGTTAGCAAAAGCTTTCAGATTGATGTCCGGTTACAGACATTATTTCCCATGTTCCAGTTTAAGATGAAGATCAAACCAGACCTTGCGTACCAATCCGGTGTCTGGTGAAAGTGCTTCAGATTCCTGTAGGTGGGTAATGCAGGGGGTGGTGTTTGGCCTTGTCTTTTCCAGCTTTTCTGAAAGTTTTCATGACTGGCAGCAAGACATTCTTGCTGGTCTAAACTCGCTGTCAACAGAGATGTTAAAAAATCTATTTATTCCAGCTTCAACGTTAAAAAACTGGAGACTACTGGTTGCCAGTTTAACTTTTCGCACTGGCATAAATTCCCTCAGAATGCTGTTGAGGGTTTCTGGACTTATTTCACTGAAATTAATTTCAATATGTGTTTCTTTTAGCCAGCCTTTAAGTACATTAAGCCCTTGTTGTAATTTTTTGTATTTTTCTCATCTGTGTTTTCTTGTACTGTATTTACTTTAGCTGTGCCTCATTTAATCAAATGTTTCTACTATTAACAGTTGCTGTATCACTGTTTCTGGTGTACTACTGTCTTTACTTGGAAAGTTGGTGCTGTACCAGTCCTCTGGAGTTTTATCTCCAAATATATTAAAGAAAGTGGGTGAAATGTCATTCATTTTGTGGCAGTAGATTTCTAACTAATAAATACAATGGCAGTTTGTCATGGAATTTTGTCATTGAATTTTTATAATGTTTTGCATATTGATTTATACAGTGTGAAGTGTGTATACGCTATATATACGGTCATGTGAAGCTGTTTAACCAATCAGACATTGCTATTTTTCCAAGCCGTTTTATAAATGTGTGGGTGTGTGTGTGTGTGTCTATATATATATATATATATATATATATATATATATATATATATATATATATATATATATATATATATATATATATCAAATACAGAGAGAGTTTGACATATCAAATTTAAAAACAACACCTACTGGATCCTTTTGTTTTAACACTAGGATATACCTTGTCATTAGACCACACTGTATAACAGCACTTATTGTATACTGTTCAAATAAATGAATGAATAAATAAATAAAACAAATACAATTTTGGTAGCATAATATGGAACGTAATGTTCTGTTTTGGCCCACTTAAATATGATCAGTGTGACACAGCAGAGAATTTAAGATTAAATAGTACCACTGAATATTATTTAATTTGAAAAGGCCTTAAGACCTGCACACCACCCCAGTCTCTTATTTATGTGGATGTTTGACCTACTATTACAGACCTACATTTACATTATGTCTTTCAACAGCACGCCAATATGATTTTTTTTTCTCTACATTTATTCTGTGGGAAGTTTACAAACTAATGAACGCACAATATTGGAAATGAAAATAGAGAGTGTAAACCTAGAAGTGACCCTTCAAACTATATGTTTCAGCCTGCCTAAATAAACTATAAATGAGATTACTTGGCAGATGCAGTGAAGACTGTCTTCTCAGGAGTGTCCAAGTAACACTTTGAAATATTTAGACTAGACTAAGTAAGAAAAGCCTATTTTCTTAGCTGAAATGTGTGAAGCTGGCTAATTTGCAGTATTATTATGGAAGTAAAAGACTAGCTGGAACAAGTGTTTCTTTTTAATTGGCTGTTTTACATTTATTTTGTGAAGGCTGTTTTAACTGATTCCTGCAGCAAGGGCCAACATTTCCAAGTGTTAAACGCGCTAATAAATGAAATACAGTACATAACAATCTGTGATGCCGCTCACGGGTGGCATAAGATCTAAAGTGACCTCAGCTGAAGCCAAGCAAAATACCCTCTAAAGTTTTTTTTCTTCTTCTTCTTTTTCCATATTCGGGAACATTCTGTTTCTTTTACAAGCTAACAAGTTTGATATGGCCCTCTGTCTTTTTCCCTTCTAGGCTTGCAGCTGTTTTGGCAACCGAAAAAGAATCCCCATAACAAATCAAATAAAAGCTCATTCTGTGAAGAGGAATTGAAAACAGCAGGCCTCAAAGAGGACTGCACATGAGATGCCTTGTTCTGGCTTTCAACACAACTGAAATCAGAAACACATTACCATAATCCAAAACAGCCCACCGCTAACACAAGACAGATGGTAGGTAATAACCCGAGCATCATTAATAAATAAATTCTGGCATTAAAGGCTTTACAAAGTATGACAACATTATCTGGGCATATTTACAACCTTCATTAATCTATTCTCGTTTAAAAAAAGAATAATATGGAAGTAAATTGGTACAATGTTTGCTTGCGGTGTGTATAAACAGCCTGAATATTGGAGCAAGGTGGATGAATCAAATAGAGAAAACAATATCTTGTTGCCAGGCTTTTCATGGTCCTGACAGACTTTTTTTTTTTTTTTTTTTTTCGAAAAATAACAAATTTTAAATCTCCAGCACCAACTTCACAGAATTAACATCTTAAATGGTGGTTGCTGCTATTTTTAGCATTTTGTTCTTTGCAGATTTAATGTTAATACAAAGAGGTAGGCAAGAGCATGTTGTATACGGTAGAGTAGAATGAGGGAGGTTTGGAAGACTAAAACAATGGTGGGCTATAAATTAAAATGCTTGTGTACATTTTTTTAAACTTTTATGGTCTTGGTAATACCTCTCACCTGAAAGCTTTTGTTCTTGTTTTATTTTTTTGCCATTTAAAAAATAATAGTGATAAAATACCAGTTTACCTTCCTGGCTCTGTATTTTAAATATATCTTCAGGGCAAGGAGGCATGTCTGATCTAAGAACCATTTGCTTTAAACTAGATTCCAGTGTTGGGGGTGGTGGTGATTGATGTTTTATGCTTAAAGGTCTGTATTAATTAAAATGACACACAGAGAAGGGCTTTATCACAAAACTATAAATTATACAATTGTATCATGGAAATAAAAAATAAAAAAACACAAAAACATTTGTATCCAATTATTTTATATTACATCTGGTTTATCCCTGGTTCGATGGTAAATGTGTATGGTCGTTTTCTAATGCTGTACATGTTTTTACAATGCTATAATTTGTCTGTCATTCTGTGCATTCACTATGCTTTAAGTTTGCCACATGTTGAACAGGGTATCTTTCAAACATGTTGCCCATCTGGTAAATGATCAACCAAGAAGCGCCTAGGTTCTTTTTCACCTCCTCTCCACTTCTTAGTTTGTTCTTCGCTGATGGTTTTGAAAACAACAAACTACAATATCTACTGAAATGTATATATAAAAAAAAATCCTTATTTCCTTGATTGTGACCATGAAAGCACTTTATATCAAATAAAACTAGTGTGTTGTTTTAAATTAATCATGCTCATTCTAGACACACAGTATTATTCGGGGAGAATTAGAGCTATGTGGTGACTTACATACTGTTTAAGTGTATTGCAGGAACTGAGGCTTATTACAAGTATCAAATAAATGAACCCAGAGGAAAATAAGGTCATCCAGTTTATGGCATGACGAGTAAAATGTCTTTCATTAATAGCTTATGCATGTGATGCTATACCAAAGTTCTTCACACTATACTGTTTTAAATGATTTCAGATTAAGTTGTTTCCATGAGTATTCATTTGAAGTTGGGTGTTATAATACAAAAGATCAACCCCTCTGGTTGCACACATATCAAAGAGTTAAAAGACCTTTCATAATACCATGTGTGGAAGTAAACATTCTTTTGCTCCAGTGCTATAATTTTACAATTCATCTTAGTTTTTATTTATTACCACTTTTGGCCAGTGTAGCAACTTCCAGCATGCCTAATGTTTTACCTTACAGAGACTGAGTCTGGTTTAGTTCAAAACAAGTGTTGTGCACTGTTCTTTATCTTAATTAATGGAACATTAAGCACATTACCTTAGTCCCAAGTTTGGTCTTAAGCGACTACTCAAATAAAAATGAAAATGTCTATTAAAAAAGTGCTAGTAATGCCCAGACAATCATGAACATCATGTAATAATGTTTATATATTTTTCCAGGTGTAAACCAGCAAAAATGATTTAATTGATTTAGCGCAAGCGAGTTGCGGAAAGAGCTATCATTGAAAATTGTTATCCCAGCCATAGAGTATTTAGTTGTGTAAGAACTCTGTTTAAACATCCTCAAGAAAACAAAAAGAGAATTGTGTGAAATCGTCTCAATTTCTATAATTCAGCAGGGTGTGCTGAGGGTCTTTTATAATCTTTCAGCAGTGGTGGGGGGCACTCCATCATTAGGTGGTGGTCAGAGACCGTTCTGGTTTGCATACGCATTACGCACAACTACTTTTACCCTTGGTGTCCTAGTCATATGAAACCCAATAAAAATACCCCAACAATGTCTGGTATTGGCCTTAAAAGCAATACATCACAGAAAAGACTGAAAAAAGGAATGAAGCTAAGTCTGATGGTGGTGAATTTGTCTTAACTCTTGAATTAAGAAGTATCTTACTTAAATCAATATAACCCAGCTTTTGAAAACTAGAAGGATGTTTTCTTAACATGGCAAATCAAACCAAAGAGCGTTAGCAAATAAGGAGTGTTTGTGGTTGAACAGTTTGTTATAAATCTGTAAGTGGACCTGTTTTGTTTTCCTGAAAGTTGTTCAGAAGTAACCCTTAGATTTCATCTAAACAAACAATCCAAACAAGAAAATGTATAATTAGCAGCACTAAAACTGTAATATATATATATATATATATATATATATATATATATATATATATATATATATATATATATATATATCTTGTATTTAACAATTTAGCCACACAGATTCCAATACACATAAGAATTGTTACCTTAGGTAAAAGGCCAATATCTCTGGTTATTAGGGACTTTGAAACTGAGCCACAAATGTTTCGAGTTTTAGAAGAATCTTCTGAAAGGGAGTTATATTTCAATGGGTTCACTGGGCATGGGTTGTCAAAATAAGTAAACAGCAAAAATCGTGAAAGCACTTTCAGTATCTCATGGGAGAGACTGACATGGTACTACTTTTTGTTGCTAACCATTACACAGAAATCTGGAGCAATGATACTCAGCTCTGAGCAGAGCTTTATCCAAGCCAAAATACACATTATTTAACTTGACAGGCATATAAAAATATATACCAGCTGAAATGCAGCATCTTGTTTCTGATGCAACTGCAGCTTGTGTCAGATTTTACAGCTTGGCAAAACTGAGACCCAAAACAATGACTTACACAAGTCGCACAGAAACTCATTGTCTGAGCTGACATTTTAACTTAAGAGTCTTGTGGGTACACAAGTACTGTTTAAATTGCATTTTTAACATTAGTGACAATTGAACAGAATATATCATTACTCTTACTCTTTACTCATAAAATTAAGAGTGGAATGGAAGCTCAAGCTTGGCAGTTTTTTGTCTTTCCATTTCCTTCTTACTGTTTTCCTTTAAATGACATTAAGAAATATTGATAGCTCAAAGTTTACAGAGAATTCTAGTCAAACTGAAGAGAAAAAAAACTATGCTGAAGTGCATTAAAATGTCATAACAGACAGATTAATCTTGCTTTCCTTGGATAAACATAATAGCTTATTTTATTTCCTGTTGACTTTTAGGTTTCATGTTAAATATTGGAAATTGTAGGTTGGCCACAAGGCCTTGTTCCCATCCACAGTTCTCTGGCAACAAGTTTGGTCTAGGTACACAATAGAGCTTTTCTTCACTGAGAAAACCCACTGTTCTCTATTCAGCTAAGCAAGGACAATACCAGCAGTTGAATTCGCTAAATATTTAGCCTTCTGAACTTTTACCATTTACTATTTACTCAAGTTCCAGTTTTTGATCTCACATTGAAGGTTCAGGAAACTATATCTTCTCTAAGAAACATGTCTAGTCTGAATGCAAGATATTTTGTATTGTTGTTACAGTGAGCTTATGAGCAGGAATATGAATTGCATAATTTATGTGTAAAGTAATAGCTGCGGAGCTACTGTATATTTACCCTTTACTGTCTTTGAAGTTCACATGTTACGTAAGCAGAATAGCAATTTATGCACATTGATGTGTTTGTCTTGTTGTCTATTAATTATGACAGGGTGTTGCAATTAGTCAATATTATATCTCCCTTTATTTACTCCCTCATTAGGCAGTTGTCCTAACCTTTTAACTGAGTTGTTGGTAAAAATGTCTAGGTTGTTCCATGTAGTGTTTAGTTTTCCCCCAGAGACTATTAAAAACCTCATGCATGCACACTCTCTCCAACAAAAAGAAAATATTTGGGGGGTTGGGCATTATACAAACACAGTTATTATTCCAGCCATTAAAGAGCAGCAAAGTATTATGCAAAATTCATTGCATAATTACTGTGAGAAATTATTTGACATTATTCACTCCTTTACACATTCAGGTGATAAAAACATCCACATTAATTACAGTACTTGCATAAAAATACAGAGCTTCATAACAAAATACTATATTCTGCATAACTCAGTGCTAAACACATGTAAATCAAAATCCATCCAGTAAAGGGTTGTTTTGACTAATGGGGGTGGAGTTTAATTATTTTACCTGTGATTACTCATAATATGTCTAACAAGCCACACACAACCAAAATTACTGCCCCTGTTATTCCCAAGTAAACTGTATGCATATTATAATTTTTAGTTTTCAAAACCCAGAGTGACTTTAACCCTCCTAGTATCTCTATATGTAACCTTAAGTGTGGTTCATGGACCAAGATCTAGGGCTCCTCCCCTCCCCTATTCTGTCCTACCAATAATATCTACCAATCTCCCTATTTAAATCCCAATTCATTTGCGTGTCACTATACAATTGACAAATGGCACTGACCAATGCCTTGGGCTGTCTTGTGTGTTGATTTGTGTATCACTACACAGCCATGAAAACTCCAACTCAATCATTTAAATCTAATATTATCAATTTTAACATCTACTCACCTGTCGCAATCCGATTTCTTGAATGGTGACTGCATTTATCTTTTTGGACATTCCAAGTATATATATATATATATATATATATATATATATATATATATATATATATATATATATATATATATAAAGTGGAAGCTCCCGCTGTCTGGGTCACCCAGGCTTCTGAAGCTACTATTATCCTCCCTGCTCTAAACACCTTTGACCCGTGATGCTTTTCCAGCTTGGCTGTTCTTTAAAAACTGGCCGACTGACAAGATTCTGAATCTCTTTAAAAAATGGAATTGCAATCCCAACATGGACCACACCTCACTCCAGCCAAGCCTGTTGCTTCTGCCAGTCCCGCAGTACATGCCCCTGCTGCTGAGCTGTCAATCTTCTCTTCTTTTCTCCTCTCCTCACACTCCAATTCAGTGAACCAGGATTGTCATCGAATGCTCCTCCCCTGCTGTGTGTGCTTCTGATCCTGCTCTTTCTACTTCTGATCCTGCTCTTTCTACTTCCCACCTGAAATCTATTAGCTCTCCTAATTCTTTTGCTGTCCTGCGTCTCCAAATCTCCAATGATATATAGCATTCAGCCTTTCAACTACAGGTAAGTTTTCTTATGGAAACTATAATAAGATCCAAAATGGAAAATTAACTATATGGTAACAGGGTACTGGGAGACAGTCAACATGGTTTTAGGAAAGGGAGATCGTGCCTAACTAACTTGCTTGATTTTTTTGAGAATGCAACATCGATAATGGATAATTGCAAAGCATATGACATGGTTTACTTAGATTTCCAGAAAGCTTTTGACAAAGTCCCGCACAAAAGATTAATTCTCAAACTGAACGCAGTTGGGATTCAAGGAAACACATGTACATGGATTAGGGAGTGGTTAACATGTAGAAAACAGAAAGTACTGATTAGAGGAAAAACCTCAGAATGGAGTGTGGTAACCAGCGGTGTACCACAGGGATCAGTATTAGGTCCTCTGCTATTCCTAATCTACATTAATGATTTAGATTCTGGTATAGTAAGCAAACTTGTTAAATTTGCAGACAACACAAAAGTAGGAAAATTACCTATATGGCAACAGGGTACTGGGAGACAGTCAACATGGTTCCAGGAAAGGGAGATCGTGCCCAACCAACCTGCCTGATTTTTCTGAGGATGCAACATCGATAATGGACAACCGCAAAGCACATGACATGGTTTATCCAGATTTCCAGAAAGCTCCTGACAAAGTCCCGCACAAAAGACCAACTCTCAAACCGAACGCAGTTGGGACCCAAGGAAACACATGTACATGGATCAGGGAGTGGTTAACATGTAGAAAACAGAAAGCACCGATTAGAGGAAAAACCCCAGAATGGAGCGCGGCAACCAGCGGTGTACCACAGGGACCAGTACTAGGTCCTCCGCCATTCCCAATCCACACCAATGACCTAGACTCTGGCACAGTAAGCAAACCTGTCAAATTTGCAGACGACACAAAAGTAGGAGGAGTGGCAAACACTGTTGCAGCAGCAAAGGTCATTCAAAATGATCTAGACAAGATTCAGAACTGGGCAGACACATGGCAAATGACATTTAATAGAGAAAAGTGTAAGGTACTGCACGCAGGAAATAAAAATGTACATTATAAATATCATATGGGAGATATTGAAATTGGAGAAGGAATCTATGAAAAAGACCTAGGAGTTTTTGTTGACTCAGAAATGTCTTCATCTAGACAATGTGGGGAAGCTATAAGAAAGGCTAACAAGATGCTCGGATACATTGTGAAAAGTGTTGAATTTAAATCAAGGGAAGTAATGTTAAAACTGTACAATGCACTAGTAAGACCTCATCTTGAATATTGTGTGCAGTTCTGGTCACCTCGCTATAAAAAAGATATTGCTGCTCTAGAAAGAGTGCAAAGAAGAGCGACCAGAATTATTCCGGGCTTAAAAGGCATGTTATATGCAGACAGGCTAAAAGAATTGAATCTGTTCAGTCTTGAACAAAGAAGACTACGTGGCGACCTAATTCAAGCATTCAAAATTCTAAAAGGTATTGACAGTGTCGACCCAAGGGACTTTTTCAGCCTGAAAAAAGAAACAAGGACCAGGGGTCACAAATGGAGTTTAGAAAAAGGGGCATTCAGAACAGAAAATAGGAGACACTTTTTTACACTGAGAATTGTGAGGGTCTGGAATCAACTCCCCAGTAATGTTGTTGAAGCTGACACCCTGGGATCCTTCAAGAAGCTGCTTGATGAGATTTTGGGATCAATAAGCTACTAACAACCAACGAGCAAGATGGGCCGAATGGCCTCCTCTCGTTTGTAAACTTTCTTATGTTCTTATGTTCTTATGTTCATTTCATTCCACTACATCAATGCCATTGTCTCTCCCCCTCCCACTCCAGCACAATGCAGAAACCATCCACCAGAAGTTCTGCCCTCGCAGTACAAACACACTCCCTCCAGCATCCCCTCATGCAAGCTGTCTATCATGCTTGTAGCTGCCCAGGATATAAATCTAATGCAAAATGCTGTAATTTTTTTCTGTGCATTCACATTACTATTAGCAAAATCAGTCGTCAGCCCCTCCACCACGGGGGAAGAAAAAATAATGAAAAAGCCCCTCTACATCCACTGCAAATGACATTGGATTCTCATATGCATTTACTGTTGCAACCTGCTCCCCCCTCACCTCCTTCATTCTTGTCACACCATCAAGAACCAGTCCTTACTTTCCTCCACCCTAACATAACTGAAGCTCAAGAATCCATGTGCACTTAATGTTCATCCTCAGCTTCTGCAAAATAATAGTAATCTCCTCTGCACCCTCCAATCAAGATTTTATTGTCTTTCCTTGTTCATGCATAAGAAAATCTACACATTTCAGTGATCTGATATTCGACTAAATTCTTTCCTTCGCAATCTCCTCATGTCCAATCAATATTACATGGCTCACTCCTCCTATGTTCTTGCTCCTCCTACACATCCAGATAGTTAGCCTTCACAAGCATCTGCAAGTCTCCTGGTATAGACATCTGGTTCCCTCAGCTGATCTTTTCTACCTACTTGTACCTCCATTCAGCAAGATGATATTCAGTTGAATCCATCCCTTTCCAATATCCTTACTTCAGCTCAAGATTATATGGTAGCTGCCATCACTCCATCCACCCACTCATCCTGTGCAACAGACTGATCTCCCTTCACTACCTTCGGCAAACAAAAATTCAAAACAACAGTCATCCCTGCACATAGCTTCAACCCCCAAGTGGCCATTTGCTGAATCAAGAAGCTCTTTGTCATTAACCTCTCCAAACCCCCCCCCCCCCCAAAACTGGCTCGGTTCTTCCAGCATCAGTATTAACTCACTTATTCCTTCAGACCAGTTCTCTCTCCACTATATCACCATTTCCAATGCTACAAATCCATTAAATCACCTGTCCGGGAACCTGATTAACCAAAGCAAGTATTTCAGCGCATTCAACGTCATGCCTATATATCCTTCCTTATGCCTTCTCTTTAGTATTCATTGGAAGGAGCAATTCTATTTCATCATCCATATAACTTCTGGCTGTCACAGCAGCCCCAAGATCTTTGATTAGCTCTCCGAAGCCCTCTGTAGGATTCTACTCAACACTCACCACGTCCTCTTCATGATGCACATTGGTGCAGCAACCTCAGCGTCTAAAAGTAATGTTATCCAGCATTTAATCAAAAGTGACATATATTTAAAGCTGTATATTTTTTTCACGATGATTTCCATTACATGAGAGTAGATGTTGAACTTCATGCTGATTTGAACTTGGCTCTCACCAAGATAAGCACCTACTAAGACATAGCTTTGCAGTAAACTAATGTGATCCATCTGCATCTCCATCCATTTGCGTTGTTTTCCATCTGATAAAGTACATATCCTTCTGTAACAGGGAGAGATCTGTGCTGACTCTGCTGGCGTTTTCACGGGCTGCAGGAAGAGGGAGGCAGTCGTCCAACAACCGCCTGTGAGTCATGGCAGTGACACGGGGAGGTGGGAAAGTGGATGTGTGGACTTTCCCCCTCTGTGAATGGCTGAGAGGCGCATCTTGGGAGATTGATAGCCCTATAAATTAACGCTCCGTTGTTTCCTCAGGTCTGCCCTGTTAAAACGCGCTGAGAGTGCGGAAGCGCTGGTCAATGACCGAGAACCAGTGGGAGAGAAAGAAACGGAGGTTCAGAGCGAGATATTGAGGGTGGGGAACCCTTCAGCAGACCCCTGATGAGTATATCAGAGCAAGCTAGTGAGCCGACAGTGTAGGACGGTGATCCGGGTCGCACGGACAGCGGCGACCGGGATATTGCTGCAAAGTGCAGCACCTTTTCTTTGTAGTTTTTGTTACTGTTTTATTTTCCCTGTTTCTTTGTGCCTTCTGTTTTGAATTATTGTTTCGAAGCACCTGTAAGGGCGCCGGTATTGTGTACCATCGTTTGGTATGCCCGTGGTTCTGTTTACCATCGTTGGTAAATCAGACCACGGACCCACAGCGCCATCTGCAGAACTAAAGAAAAACCAGCACCCTGAAATAAAACTGGGCACCTGTGCGGTGTTGCCAAATTCACCTGTCCGTCTCCTGTGTCAGTGAATTACCCACCACCCTTCCACATCTTCTGTCTGGTGTTGATTGTTGAAGAGTAATGCTGGCTCCAGGGATCAGCTCATTTTGCCTCCCCAGCGCATCAGCACAAACAACGGCTGCGATGCTGGCTCTGGGGATCAACCCAGTGCGGTCTCCCCAGCGCATCAGCATGACAACCTTCTGAATTGAGCTAAGTAGGGTACATCTCTGGGGTCTTCAAGTGGGCAGCTTCCATCCTCAGTGTTTCGTTGACTAGCCCATGACACACATTCCAGCATCACCCCCACCACTCAGCTCAGCCCAGCTTACTTACCTGTACATCAGCGTTGCTTTCTTTGTATTATTATTTTTTTTAAATTAATTTACAGTCTAAAAAAACATCTTTCAAAATGTTCACAATTTAAACATAATATGTATTCCTTCTGTAGAGGTGCAGCAGCCAAAGTCAATGTTAAGAGGTCCTCCACTGAAGTGGAATCTTGTGTTCGTTCTTCTCCATGATATATCTTTGCCCAAAAGAATATTGCTAGTATGTCCGAAGTGGGGGTCATCTCTGCAACAGTACCAGAGGTTTCCTCGGGAGGTTTTCCTCTCCAATGTCCCGTGAGATTAGTCTTCAATTACCCCATGGGTGACACTCAATATATATATATATATATATATATATATATCTATATGATATATTTCTTTGCATTGTTGGCATAGTTGCGGGGAGCCAGAGGTCCTCTTTTAGGGGTAAGTAAAACTCAATTCCCAACCTTGGAGGCCCATCCAGGCTGGTCTCGTCCTCCTCCAGGATGGTTCTTCACAAACCAGAGGCGGTCCCCGACCAAATCTATCCTAACTTTTTTTTTGTTTTCCCATTCTTTCAACTTTAGGTTTCCCTTGGGGGAAGTATCAGTTACCTTCCAGCCTTGGAGGCCGATCAGCTCAGTCTCCCTTCCGAGATTTAGAAATATATAAGATTTAGAAATATAGAAAGTATACACCCCTTTAAAATTTTTCACATTTTGTTGCCTTATATCCTGGAATTAAAATTGTTGTTTTTTTTTTTTCATTTATCTACACATCCTACTCCACAACTTCCAAGTATTCTAGAAATTTGTAGAAAACTAATTAAAAATAAAAACTTAAATAACTTGGTTGGATAAGTGTCCACCCCCATTGTAATAGCAATCCTAAATAAGCTCAGGTGTAACCAATCATCTTCAAAATCACACACCAACTTAAGTGGCCTCCATCTGTGTCAAATTGTAGTGATTCGCATAATTTCAGGATAAATTCAGCAGTTCCTGTAGGTTCCCTCTGCTGGGTAGTGCATTTCAAAGCAAAGACTCAACCATGAGCATCAAGGCGCTTTCAAAAGAACTCCGGGACAAAGTTGTTGAAAGGCACAGATCAGGGAATGGGTATAAAAAAATATCAAAGCCCTTGAATATCCCTTGGAGTACAGTCAAGATGATTATTAAGAAATAGAAGGTGTATGGCACTACCAAGACCCTGCCTAGATCAAGCCATCCCTCCAAACTGGATGACCGAGCAAGAAGGAAACTGATCAGGGAGGCTACATCATCCCTACTGTGAAGCATGGTGGTGGCCGCATCATGTTATGGGGATATTTCTCATCTGCAGGGACTGGGGCACATGGCATGATACAAGGGAAAATGAATGGAGCAAAGTACAGAGAAGTCCTTGAGGAAAACCTGCTGCCCTCTGCAAGAAAGCTGAAACTGGGACAGAAGTACACCCTTCAGCATGACAACGACTCAAAACACACAGCCAAAGCTACACTGGAGTGTCTAAGGAACAAAAAGGTAAATGTCCTTGAGTGGCCCAGTCAGAGCTCTGACCTAAATCCAATCGAAAGAATGGTCAAATATTGTCAAATCTAGGTGTGCAAAGTTGGTATAGATCTCTCCCAACAGACTCACTGCTGTAATTGCTGCTAAAGGTGCTTCCACCAAGTATTAACTCAGGGGGAGTGGACATTTATAAAATCTTTCAGTTTTGTATTTTTATATATATATATATATATATATATATATATATATATATATATATATATATATATATATATATATATATAGCGCCACTCCACCACTAAGTCCAAGCCAACAGATTAATAACACTGAGCCTTCCCCAAAGTCAATTGAATGGAGAAAGAAACGTTTCAATCTGCAACAGACCAGGGCCTCCACTCTCGATCTAAAATAGGATATTGCACACGACACAGGTTTCCTGATAAAAATAAAACAAAGGATCAATGCACTTCGACATTTCAATTCATCTGCTAATTTATACAGCAAATTAAAATAGTATAGTCAAACCAGAGAGATCACTATAATAGAATTGCTAATTAAAATTAATCATAAACACATATCTAACCATATATCAATACATATATATCTAGATCTATATATATAATTACACAGTATAATCCAGTAGCAGTGGAGAACAAGAAAGAGAGGAGGATAAATTTAATAGCAATTGCTGTTGCGTGCTGGTGGGACCAGCACGATACTTGTGAATTTAAAACTCACATTGTCAGTGTGTTTCTCATCATTTCACTTCATCTGTTTGTCTGGTGTATTCCCTTCCTGGTTCTGACGTCACCCACTCCGGCCGTCTTTGTGACACGTGGTGACATAAGTGGGAGTTAACAGATCCTCCAAGCGTCAGAACCAGGAAGGGAATACACCGAGACAAAACAGATGAAGTGAAATGATGAGACGCTTGCTTGCGCCGGTTTATTGTAAATAAAAAGGTTTTAAACAGACAAAAGGCAGGACAAGGCATATTCGCCAAAATAAATAGATAAACAAAAAAATGGACTATACTTAACAACATGGTGCACGGACAGACACACTGACAAACACGATGAGTCCCACCAGCACGCAATAGCAATTGTTATTCAATTTCTCCTCCTCTCTCTCTTCCATTCTCCACTCACCGATCACCCAACTCCGAGTGGGTGAAAACATGCTGCTTTTATGCAGCTGTACCAAGACTCGATTGCTAACACTATGTAACACAATTTTTGTTCCTGGGTAGTAAGTGTTATTTCCTAATTGCTTATGCCTCAAAAGTATAGAAAATGGTTATTATTCCCCACAAACTTTGCTTTTGTGACCAGGACAGTGATATTTTGAAATTTACCTATTTCCAATGAGAAAATGATCTTTTTGTTCACATAAAGTCAGAAAAAAACAACATATGAATCCAAATTAACATGTATTTATACGAAAGTAATACAAAAATGACTACAAAAGATTTAGAAGTGAGTAGTTTTTCGGGATTTACGATTATACTGTAAATCACTTTCACGAATCAGCCCCCAAATGTAGTCTCCCATCATATTCTTGTTATACTGTCCTTGGTAGCGGCGTTCAAAGTCCAGTATATCCTGGTGGAAGCGCTCGCCTTGCTCCTCCGAGTACGCTCCCATGTTCTCCTTGAATTTATCAAGATGAGCATCAAGGATATGGACTTTGAGGGACATCCTACAGCCCATTGTGCCGTAGTTCTTCACCAGAGTCTCAACCCGCTCCACATAGTTTTCGGCCTTGTGATTGCCCAGGAAGCCCCGAACCACTGCGACAAAGCTGTTCCAAGCTGCTTTCTCCTTACTAGTGAGCTTCTTGGGGAATTCATTGCACTCCAGGATCTTCTTTATCTGTGGTCTGACAAAGACACCGGCTTTGACCTTTGCCTCAGACAGCTTAGAGAAGAAGTCTTGAAGGTACTTGAAGGCTACCGACTCCTTATCTAGAGCTCTGACAGATTGTTTCATAAGGCCCAATTTGATGTGCAGTGGTGGCATCAGAACCTTCCGGGGGTCCACCAGTGACTCCCACTTGACGTTGTTCCTCCCCACAGAGAACTCGGTCCGCTGTGGCCAGTCCCGCCTGTGGCAGTGCGCCTTGGTGTCCCTGCTGTCCCAAAGGCAAAGATAGCAGGGAAACTTGATAAAACCGCCTTGGAGACCCATCAGGAATGCCACCATTGCAGCCTCTTGATGTCATCTCAGAAAAATGCAGATATGTATCCACTTAGGCAGCTGGAACTAAACTGAACTGGTGGTCTTAAGGCCACTGTATTTATACTACTATGTATACTACTGGAAAGTTCTAGAAAGTTCTAGAAGTTACTTCAAGTTTACTCAGCACTGAATCTAACTGGAATGTTCTGGAAAATTGGTAAATTTCAAAATATAACTGTCCTGTTCACAAAAGCAAAGTTTGTGGAGAATAATAGCCATTTTCTATACTTTTGAGGCATAAGCAATTAGGAAATAACACTTACTACCCAGGAACCAAAAAATAAATAAATTTGTTACACGGTGTAATCAATCATTCAATTCGAGTCTCGGTACAACTGCAGGAGAATTAATAAAGTGCAATTCCCCGTGCTCACATATTATTACTTTTTACTTGCACGTGAAGTGCTGTGCAATCCTCGTGCCTAAATAAAAATATACATTTTAAACACTTGTGTTACAGACCCGTTTATATCCCGTGTACCAATGACTATACACCAACATTTAACACACCACACGCAACATATAACAGATAATATACACAGGGGCGGGCACTTTGTCACAATCACTTACACCTTGTCACCCGTGACATCTGCATTAAGTTTTGAGTCAATATAACATATACAGCCAAATTCTCAAGATAATGGAGTGAATTAAATTCTTAGAGGTAGATGTACTAAAGTTTTTTGGCTATCGAAATCATTGCAAACCACATACAAACTAGTCGGAAGTGTAGCATGAAATCTACCAAACAAACGCAACGCTGTTAGCAGCATTTTAACAAATGCTTTGCAGCTACAGTTCTTATTTGCGCTTTAGTCTTAAATGAATATGTAATTCTGGGCATTCCTGCAGAAATTCTCAAAAACAGGGTGGAGATAATGCAAATGAGGGATCAAAAATATTGTAATGAGTAGGGGGTCTACTTAAATCACAGTAAATTTACATATTTTTCATGGGTAGCTTGCAAAATAAAATTAGGATTTTGCAGACATTTCTCAGACCTGTTTAAACATTAAATAAACCTAAGTAGACAGTATTTCAGAGCACTATAAAGCCTAACAATAGTGGTACTTGCTTCCTTAATAAAGAAAGTGCTGTCATTTGTTAAAGGCAAGCATGCAACATCCCCCAGCAGTTGACTTGCCCATACATTGAGACTGCACGTTCCATCAACTGAATTGGTATGAAGTGTAAGGCAAAGCTTTACCAAGTTATACAGATGTGGAAATCGATTAGAAACAGTCCCAAAACTTGGTTACCCAAGGGTATCTGGCACACTTTAATAAAGGCAATGTATGCAGCATGTTCGTTGTCATGTTATTTGTCCCATCCAATAATTTTCCCATAAACCCAGATTTTAAGGTTTTTCATTCGTTGTCCAACTTCGCTCCACCGACACAATCTAGCACATCATGACTATATTGAACGTCTGTCCTTATAAAAAAGAGACGCGACTGAAAGGGGGCCCCGACAAAGGGTTATTGTGACCATTCCACCATTGGTAACTGGTGTCGAGTTCGATCGAGCTTCACATGTTTCCGCAAAAACCCTTGTGGAAACTGACCTCTTAAAAATGACTGGAATTTCATCATAGAAGTATCTTACAGCAAAGATGGGGAGTTTCTATCCAAAAGTAGGTTTTTAAGTTAAAATTATTCTTACATAGAACTTGTTTAATAAGACTAGGTCTACATAAACTCGTTTGGAGTGGAATCAAGAGTTTATATCATATGACTGACTAAAGGAGTAGATTGAAACTTAATTTGCTCATCTTATAAATGTGTGTTTGTGACAACTACAGTTAATTGATTTATTCTCACCCCATTTTTGAGGTGAAAACACTTGTCAATGAAATGGAGGCCAACAAAGATGTGTTGTTTAGCAAGCTGAAAACAACAATAACAAATCAAATTAAAATTTAAAAAATGGGAAGAAATAGCAACAAAAATCAGTGCCTCAAGTCCCGGACCGCCAAGAGAGGCTAAGGATGTCAGAAAAAAGTGGCAGGACTTTGCGAGTCTGGCAAAACGTAAAGCTGCTGAAATAAAAAATGCACAGAAAAAAGGAACAGGGGGTGGCCAGATATTGTTGGAACTAACCCCAGAGGAACAAAAAGCCATGAACATCATGGGACCCACTGCCTTGCATGGTGTCTCTGGGGGGATAGACTTGTTTGCTGGAGAAATTCCCACATGTGAGGCGTCTGCCTCTACTAGTGGTCAAGCCAGTCCCCAGCAAAACCTTTCTCTGCAAGATGAAGACCTTTCCCGGCAAGATGACTGTCCTCAGCAAGACATTCCTCTTGGAAGAGAAACACCTTCTGGCAGTGAGGAACCAGCAACCAGAGAGAAACAACAAGGCAATAGAAAAAGAAAAGAACACATGTGGATGCAGCGAGGAATTAATTGAGCTTGAAAAAATAAGCTAAGCATTCTTAAAAACATAAATAAAAACTTGGAGAGGAGTATTCAGCAGCAGGACTGGCAACACCAAGAAGTAGTTGCTATTAAAAAGACAAAATTAGAAGTACTTGAAAAACAGCTAATTTTCACCGAAGCTCAGTTTCATCAACCCACCATCTTGGTGCCAATTATTCTGCCAGAGGAAGAAGCTGTGTGTGTGTGTGTGTGTGTGTGTGTGTGTGTGTGTGTGTGTGTGTGTGTGTGTGTGTGTGTGTGTGTGTGTGTGTGTGTGTGTGTGTGTGTGTGTGTGTGTGTGTGTGTTTGAGGTGGATGACTGACTTCATGCACTCCACTCACTTTTTTTCATTGCAGATTCACAGGCACGACCCACTACGTCCACACTCATCCCCCATGACGCAAGCCAATGATTTCCATTTATTTGTTACCGAGTTCTTTATTTTTTATGTTTGACAACAATTATTTGATTGACACTTAAGTTAAAAATTGAACCTTTTTATTTGTTATAGACAGGAATGAAATAATATATTTCTTAAAACAATTATCTGTGTATATTAACAATTTCTATATCATACTTTATGAATAATGTGAAAAAAATCATGCAACTGGAATTCAGTGTCAATCTTGGGTTTAATGGTCAAAGACCATATATGAGATAGAGCCGAGTAACAATCCCTGCAATGTATTCTTGTCATCAGCAACACGCTCATCTACATCTTCTCCTTCAGGCTCTACTATATTGTCGTCCTCAGGCAAAAGTGCTCTTGCTCAAACTGCAATGTTGTGTAGCATTGCTGTAATCACAAACACAGCACAACATTTAGCTGGTGTGAAGTGTAGTCCCCCACTGGACTTATCAATGCATCTGAACCTCATTTTCCACACACCGAAGGTGCGTTCAATGATGCATCTAATGAGGTGATGCACATTGCTGAATTTTTACTCAGCAGCATTGGAGGGATGCAGAATAGGGGTGAGGAGATATGGCCATAATGGGTATCCACTGTCCTCCAATAACCAGCCATCGCCAAATTGCTCGTTCTCCACTGCCTGGGATATCGCGGAATTGGACCACATGAAGGCATCGTGGGTACCTCCATCCACTTTGCCACAATGTCTGTGATGATACCCTCATGGTTACAGATAACTTGCACATTTATTGCTGAGTAGCCTTTTCTGCAGACGTACAGAGGCTCATCTATCCACGGGGTTGTTATGGGAATTAGAGTACCATCAATTGCCCCTATGACTACAGGGAAGTTTGCAATTGAATGTAATCCTCTGTGAGTGTCACAAACTTCTGTCTGTGTGTAACAGGGAGAGATCTGTGCTGACTCTGCTGGCGTGTTCACGGGCTGCAGGAAGAGGGCGGCAGTCGCCCAACAACCGCCTGTGAGTCATGGCAGTGACACGGGGAGGTGGGAAAGTGTGAGTGTGGACTTTCCCCCTCTCTGAATGGCCGAGAGGCGGGTCTTGGGTGATTGTCGGTCCTATAAAATAACGCTCCGTTGTTTCCTCAGGTCTGCCCACTTAGACGCGCTAAGGGTGCGGACCCTTTGATTCAGGACCGGGAATCAGCGAGACAGAGAGAGAGAGCGGGGAACCATTGGGCAGACCCCGGCGTATTGTGAAAGAGCAGGCGAGATAGCCGAGAGAGTAGGACGGTGATCCGGGTCGTGCGGGTAGCGGCGACCGGGATAACGCTGCCGAGTGCAGCACCTTTTATTTGTAGTTTTATTACTGTTTTATTTTCCCTTGTTCTTTTCGCCTTCTGTTTTCATTATTATTTCTTTGAGCACCTGCGAGTGCATTTGCAGGTCGTGTACCAGCTGTGGTATTTCCGTGGTGCTGTCTATCATCGTTGATAGGCAGCCCACGGTCAACAGTGCCCTCTACCGGAGAGAAAAAATACAAGGAAAGAAAAAGAGCCGGCCTAAAATAAAACTGGGCACCTGTGTGGTGTTTTCCAAATACACCTGTCTGTCTCCTGTGTCAGTGAATTACCCACACCCCTTCCACACGTGGTGTCAGAAGTGGGATTCACTGGCACTGCCCCAAGCAGTGCAGCTATAGAAGGAGCAGACGAGCCATGGATGCTACGCAGTTTGCGGCGATGATGGACCTCCTGCGCCAGACGCTCACCGCAGCAGTGCAGGGGGCGGCAAGACCCGCAGCTCCAGACCCCCAGTTGCAACGCCCCACAAAAATGACGGCCGAGGATCGACCTGACGCCTATTTGGAGGTGTTTGAAGCTATGGCGACCTCGGCCGGGTGGGATCCAGCCCAGTGGGCTAGTTACCTGCTTCCTCAGCTCACGGGGGAGGCGCAAGCAGCAGCGAGAACGCTGTCCCCGGATCGGATGATGGATTACCCCACGCTGAAAACCGTCATCCTTAATCGCGTGGGGGCCACACCGGAGGGGTATCGGAAGAAATTCCGAGAGGAGCAGTTTGCGGTAGGGGAGCACCCACGAGCCATCGCCCACCGTCTGAAGGATTACGCACTGGGTTGGTTGAACCCGGAGCTGAACACCAAAGCCAGGGTGGTGGAGATGATCGTGGTGGAGCGCTTCCTGGAATGTCTAGCCCCGGAACCTCGGCTGTGGGTCCAGCGGCAGGCACCAGACACGCTGGACCGGGCGGTCGAACTTGCCGAGCAGTACCAGGCAGCAGAACCAACGCCCGCGAAACTGCCCGGGAGGAGTGCGGCTACTGGATCGTCCCCTCAACTGGCCCCGGAAAGGGCGAAGGGACTGGGGGGAAGGGGTAGTCTAGGATTTGGTCGGGGGGTGTCGGCGGGAGCTCCCGGCCCGGGTACTGGGGCAGGGTGGGGATACCCACGGGCTGCTGCAGTGTCGGACCGGGGTCTCGCGCGGACGCCTTATCGGCGAGCCCCTTTTATGGCTCCAGTGTTTCCCCCTCTTTTCAAAACTTCGGGGAGAGAAGCCAGCCCACCGAGGTGTTGGACGTGCAGGGAGGTGGGCCACCTCTCCCGGGACTGCCCCGTGATGGAGTGTGACCTCAGCCGACCAGGTAAGCACGTTCAATTACCTCAGTCGCTTCAGCACACGGGTTTTGTTATTCCGGTGACAGTGGATGGTACAAAAACCCAGGCTCTCCTGGACTCAGGGTGTAGTCAGTCTCTAGTACAGGAGAGCCTAATCTCACCGGGGCATAAACGTATATTGGGACGGGTGCATATTAAATGTATTCATGGGGATGTCCGCTCCTATCCCAAGATAAGTGTGTGTATGACTATTGGCCAGCAGGTGACGCAGGTGCAGGTAGGATTATGTCCTCGATTGCCGGTACCAGTAGTTCTGGGGCGGGACTGTGAGCAGTTTAAAGATTGGTTGGCTGCTCTGACAGCCCCGTCTTCTTTATTGGCTAAGAAAGAGGAAGTAATTGGAGAGATTTTTCCCTTTCGCGATCCAGAATGGTTTTGCCATAGATTTAAACCCCGTAAAACTAAACGGGAGCGTCGGATCGCTAAGAATGAGGGCTGGCAATGGAGGGAGTCGGAGAAGTTTCAGGTGGGGGCGGTTGGTGAAGAGTCCGGGGGGGAGGTCGCGGAGCCAGCGCAGGGGTCTGGCTCGGCTGCCTCTGCTCGGGACCGACCTGACCCCGAGTTGGAAGCCATGGGAGCTGATTTCTTAGCTCGCTCCCGTGACTTCCGACTCGAGCAAGGGCGTGACGACGTGCTGGGCAGGCTCTTTGACCAAGCAGCGGTGGTTAATGGTCGGGTGGTCGAGCCCAGACGCGCCGCCACGTACCCCCACTTTGAAATTGATCGAGACCTACTGTACCGTGTTGATAAATTACCCCAGACCGGTGAAGTGCGTCATCAGTTGTTCATTCCTCAGCCCTTTAAGGAGGATTTGTTGCAGCTGGCTCACGCTATTCCCCTGTCTGGTCATTTGGGAAGGGATAAAACTAAAGCAAGGCTTGTGTCACGGTTCTTCTGGCTGGGGCTGGATGGCGATGTTAAGCGGTTTTGTGAGCGTTGTGGGGAATGTCAGAAGGCCAGCCCTAGAGCCGTTCCACGAGCCCCACTGGTGCCTTTGCCCCTAGTGGAAGCTCCGTTTGAGCGTATTGGGATGGACATAGTTGGGCCACTAGAAAGGAGTGCGGCAGGATACACCCACCTACTTGTCATTCTGGATTACGCTACGCGTTATCCAGAGGCAATTCCCCTCCGATCTATGTCCGCTAAGTCTGTTGCCAACGAGCTTGTGAAGGTTTTCTCCCGGGTGGGGATTCCCAAAGAGATACTAACCGATCAAGGCACCAATTTTATGTCCCGGCTAATCCGCGGAACATGTAAGCTTTTGGGAATTAAGACCATTAGGACCTCTGTGTTTCATCCTCAGACAGACGGTTTGGTGGAACGCTTTAATAAGACCCTTAAGAACATGTTGCGCAGATTTATTCGTAGTGATGTGCGTTACTGGGACCAGCTGATTCCTCCCCTTCTCTTTGCGATCAGAGAGGTTCCCCAGGCTTCCACGGGGTTTTCACCATTCGAGCTGCTGTATGGGCGGAGACCCCGGGGCGTGCTCGATCTGGTCAGAGAGATGTGGGAGGAGCAGCAGGACAATTCGACCAATACAGTCCGGTATGTGTTGGACCTGCGCAAACGTCTTGAGTCTGTTGGGAAATGGGCGCATGACAATTTGCAGCAGGCGCAGCACAGACAGGAGACACAATATAACCGAGGAGCCCGGTTGCGCACATTTCAGCCGGGGGATAAGGTACTTCTTTTATTACCCAGTTCTGAGTCGAAACTCTTGGCTAAGTGGCAAGGACCCTTTGAGGTTACACGCCAGGTTGGGAAGGTGGACTATGAGATCTGCCAGCCGGAGCGACGGACAGAGAAACACATTTACCATATCAATCTTTTAAAGCCTTGGTTACAGCCAGAGGCGTTGTTAGTGGCGCATGCAGATGACGTCACGGACCTGGGACCTGATCTTTCTGTGTTGGCAAGAAAAGGATCGGTACAGATTGCTGAGAATCTGACACCAACGCAGAAATGTCAGGCTCGCGGTCTGGTGGCGGAGTTTCCTGACGTGTTCTCTTCAGTCCCGGGGCAGACTCGAGTAGCCCATCATCACATTGATATTGAGCCGGGGGCGCTAGTTCGCCAGAGGCCGTACCGTATACCTGAGCGTAAAAGACAGGTAATAAAAGCGGAAATTGACGAAATGCTGAGACTGGGGGTAATAGAAGAGTCCCAAAGTGACTGGAACAGTCCGATCGTTTTAGTCGATAAGCCAGACGGGTCAACTCGATTTTGCATTGATTTCAGACGAATCAATGAGAAATCGAAATTTGACGCTTATCCGATGCCCCGAGTAGATGAGTTGCTGGAGCGTCTAGGCACGGCTCATTTTATGACGACACTGGATTTAACGAAGGGGTACTGGCAGATACCCCTGACTCCGGAATCTAGAGAGAGGACGGCGTTTTCGACTCCCTTCGGGTTGTACCAATTCAGGACCATGCCCTTTGGGTTGCACGGAGCCCCCGCCACTTTCCAGCGGATGATGGATCGCATCTTGCGGCCCCATCAGCAGTACGCCGCTGCTTACATAGATGACGTGGTTATCCACAGTGAGGATTGGCCGAGTCATCTGTGTAAGGTAGCGGCGGTGCTGCAATCCTTGCGGGAGGCGGGGCTCACTGCTAACCCAAAGAAGTGTGCCATTGGGAAGAGTGAGTCGGAGTATTTGGGGTATCGAGTAGGGGGCGGCCAGATCAGACCGCTAGTTGCTAAGGTGAAAGCCTTGGCTGACTGGCCGGTTCCTACAACCAAAACCCAGGTGCGCTCTTTCTTGGGACTAGCGGGCTATTATAGAAAGTTCATCCCGAGTTTCGCTACGCTCGCTGCTCCCTTGACAGACCTCACCCGGAAGGCTGCCCCAAATACGGTTCAGTGGACGGAGTCGTGCCAGAGGGCCTTTCTCGCCTTGAAGCGGAGGCTGTGTAGTAAGCCAGTACTATGCAGCCCGGATTTTGGTAAGAGGTTCACCCTGCAGACGGATGCGTCAGAGACAGGTCTCGGGGCAGTGTTGTCTCAGGAGGTTCGGGGAAGCGAGCACCCAGTCCTGTATATCAGCAGGAAGCTCCTTCCCCGCGAGAAAAATTATAGCACCATCGAGAAGGAGTGTCTCGCGGTAAAATGGGCAGTCGAGTCACTCCGGTACTACCTCCTGGGGCGACACTTCACCCTGGTTACAGATCATGCCCCCTTAGCATGGCTTCACCGGATGAAAGATAGCAATGCCAGAATCACACGGTGGTACTTGGCCTTGCAGCCCTATGCCTTCAGGGTAGTCCACCGAGCAGGAAAGCTGCATCAAAACGCAGACTTTTTCTCTCGGGAAGGCATGGGGGTGTAAGATTTTCGAATGAACCGGTGGTGTCATTCTGAGGGGAAGGATATGTAACAGGGAGAGATCTGTGCTGACTCTGCTGGCGTGTTCACGGGCTGCAGGAAGAGGGCGGCAGTCGCCCAACAACCGCCTGTGAGTCATGGCAGTGACACGGGGAGGTGGGAAAGTGTGTGTGTGGACTTTCCCCCTCTCTGAATGGCCGAGAGGCGGGTCTTGGGTGATTGTCGGTCCTATAAAATAACGCTCCGTTGTTTCCTCAGGTCTGCCCACTTAGACGCGCTAAGGGTGCGGACCCTTTGATTCAGGACCGGGAATCAGCGAGACAGAGAGAGAGAGCGGGGAACCATTGGGCAGACCCCGGCGTATTGTGAAAGAGCAGGCGAGATAGCCGAGAGAGTAGGACGGTGATCCGGGTCGTGCGGGTAGCGGCGACCGGGATAACGCTGCCGAGTGCAGCACCTTTTATTTGTAGTTTTATTACTGTTTTATTTTCCCTTGTTCTTTTCGCCTTCTGTTTTCATTATTATTTCTTTGAGCACCTGCGAGTGCATTTGCAGGTCGTGTACCAGCTGTGGTATTTCCGTGGTGCTGTCTATCATCGTTGATAGGCAGCCCACGGTCAACAGTGCCCTCTACCGGAGAGAAAAAATACAAGGAAAGAAAAAGAGCCGGCCTAAAATAAAACTGGGCACCTGTGTGGTGTTTTCCAAATACACCTGTCTGTCTCCTTGTCAGTGAATTACCCACACCCCTTCCACACTGTGTTATTGGGAAAGTAATGTAATCAGGTGCATGCCTAAGAAGTGCTGCCATCACTGTGTTCTTATGCTAGCATTAATTCTAGCTAATCTACTGCGCGAGCGGCGTCTGCGACAATTATGCTCCACAATTTTGTGAATCAAAGGCATACTTTCAGATACAGCAAGAGGGGAGTGTTCTTGCAATGCCTTAATGTATCCTACATTCATGACTCACATCTCTCCCCACGATTGCCCCAGACCACTGGTGAAACCACGACGCTATTCACAAACTACTGGACTAATGACAGTGTTTGGGAAACGCATCAGATTTGACAGGTTGCTCTTACGATGATGTTATGATGTTCGTTTGGCTCAAGTTGCTTTTGGGAAAAGGACCCCAATTTGGTTTCTGAAAACTGTTGATTTTACGTTCTGTTCATCAGCTTCTGTAGTAGCCTTTTGTTTAATGTGTGATTCTGATGCTAAATAGCGGTCTACCGTATTTTCTCCCAAGACACGTTAAGATATGCGAAACAGTTACCTCAATCTGCATGTACAGTTTCTTTGGCAAATATCTTGACATGATCAATCACTGAAATATACTTTGCTTTTTTACTTTGTTGTCCATTTCTACTATTTTACCTCCAATGCTGAATACTAAATTTTAGCAACCTAAAACAAAGCAATGCAGCACTGACTTACTTTGTCCCACCCCCTGCTGCATTTCAATAGTAAACAATTTTGTGGACGTTTTTTGTTTGTTTGTCTTTTGCTTAAGTGTAATGCACACAGAACGGTGAAGGAATAAAAATGAGCTATCTACAGAATGAAGATACATAGTTTGCATCACTTGCGTTGTGCAGTAGTTCATTTAAACAAGGTTTTGTTTTGTTTTTTTCCTCTCTATACTTGTTCAATATGCATTGGCCCCTAAAAGAGGTGAATTTTGCGGTTTCAAGATTTCCGCGAAATCCACAAAGTTGCGATTTAGGTAGACCCCTAGTAATGAGATGTACAAAAGTTCACTTTTTCTTGCGTGTTGCCAGTTGTGCTCAATGTATTTTTGAGGCGAACACCCAAGTACCTAATTTTCACTAAAGTCAAGGTGTACTTATAAGCCTTGAAAGCTAATTTCTATGACATTTCTGATTTTCCCAGCGTGTTGGCGATAATAGACTGCACACATGTGCCACTAACTCCTCCAGCTCATTCTGAGCATCTGTATAGGACCGTGATCTATTGTGTATTAATTGTCTAAGCTACTAGACCAAGTTAAAATACATTGAGAACTGCAAATGTATGTATGTGCGATTCTATTGTATTGTTGTTAAACCCAACCTCCTTATGTCGGATCAGACAAGCATATCCGGTTTAGCGAGGGGCTACTGTATGAGCTATTGTGTATTAATTGTCTAAGTTACTAGACCAAGTTAAAAATAATAATAATTAAAATAAAATAAAAAATAAAAAACCCTAAAATCATTTATTTTCAAATTAAAATAATCTTATATTTGCATTGTACACCAATGTGTACAATGCAGCAGCATGATTTATTTTGTTTTACCAGTAGGCTAAAGTACAAAAAAGTGCGCTTGACATTAATTTGATTTTACTACTGTACTGGAGATGGGTGGGCTAACAGGCCACTGCCCACACATTTTTTTAACATGGGGGCTGCCCACCCACTTTTAACAGTGAGGGCGAGAAGAAAAAATATATATCTTATAACATACACCTTGAATCTCATCGTTCTTCCAAAACACAGTGACACAGATAAGTCAAATAAATCCACATATTAAGACGACACTGGAACTGTGTCACTGTGTTTTGGAAGAAGGATGAGATTCAAGGTATATGTTATAAGATATATTTTTGCTAGCTGTGCCGCCAGCTTCTACAGAGGTACAGTGAAACTTTTAACAAATAACATGGGAAAGAATGAGCGCAGAGAAGCCAAGTTTATGTGTGGTAGCGAATGTTGCTACATTCGTCATCTTGCAACACTATAGAACTGTTGAAACATGTTGCAACATTTGTTACCATTTGATGTCATTTGTGTCCAAAGCAGTAAATAACTCTAGAACTTATATATATATATATATATATATATATATATATATATATATATATATATATATATATATATATATATAATAAGTCCCATAGGCTATAAAGTTAAACAAACACTTTGTAGACAGCTGTTTAATATTCTTTTCAATATATTCTTTATCAATGTAAATGTTTTGTTTGTTTGTTATTAATTTATGTTAAAGTCTATTAAACGATGTGTGTAGGATACCTTTCACTACCCAACATTCAGATACAAAGGTAATTATTATTTGTAACTGTAGTCATTATAATCATCGTAGCAGTGTATAGTATTGTTATAGTTTAGAAATACTTCATAATTCATACCCCCCCCCCCCCCAGTCAACCCACTTTTAACATTGTTGTACTGTATACTGTATAGGCCTACTGTACAGATTTATATTTTTACACAATGTAATGTGTAGCGTACCCAAAACACATTAGTATTATTTCAGTGCAATGATTTATATTTAAAACACATTGAGAACTGTAAATGTATGTATGTGCGATTCTATTGTATTGTTGTTAAACCCAACCTCCTTATGTCGGATCAGACAAGCATGTCCGGTTTAGCAAGGGGCTACTGTATGATTATGAAAAGCTTTTGGGGGTTGAAGGTTAGGGCCCCACTATAGAACGGCAGGACTGGGATGCAAACATGCGACCTTGCGGTTAAAAAACAAACACTTTACCAGTCAACTAAAGAGCAACTCCTCTAGTTGAGAGGAAAGTAGGTGTCTTATGCTGATGGTAGCATTATAAATCCATCAGCCACTAGGAGGGGGATCATTACATTACATGTATAGACATTATCCTTCAGGCACTCTCTGCTGCAACAAACCACAACTCAACTGCCGCTATTGTATTTGAAAAAATGTCGCACAACTCTCGCTAGAGATCTTGCTAAGGTGATGCAAATAATATTTATCCAACAGACTCCCACAGCTGTTCCCTCCTCCTACCCCGCATTCTCACCAGGCGCCCCCCAATTTGCCCAGCCCTCCAATTTTTCAACAACCACCCTTTACTTCTTCCCTCCACTGAGGTCCTGCCTCCTCCTGGAAATGCCCCGATTTACAACCCTAAACCCATGTCCTTTGGCCTACATAACCAGATTTTAGTAGGTGATCCACTACGAAAGGCACTATATAAAAATATAATTATTATTATTATTATTATTATTATTATTATTATTATTATTATTATTATTATTATTATTATTATTTATTATTATTATTATTAAGCCCTGTTGCACAAAAACAAATAATAGGAAATAGATATATTGCAGAATTTAACTGTTTTTATCTCTTCACTAAACTGTTTCATGAGATTTCCAAAATAAGAAATGACCTCTAAAATTCACATGTTCCTAGAGTAAGGCTAGATGAGATCACTGAGGAACAAAAGACAAAGTGAATTGTGAAAGGAAATATTGCTAATTTAAACCAAACAAATGGTTTTATGTAAAAATACATTTTTTAAAATGTATCTTTAAGTAACATTTTGAACTGGATCGCTTAGGCTAAGTAAAATTATGTCACCATTGAAAAGAGTTTCAAAATGCTAAAGTCCCGATAGTTTTTATAGGGCTGTGAGGCGAGAGTGTATTAAATGGAATGTCCAGACAGTAATTTATGTGTACAGAAATAAAATAATTTATTTTTATTATCTATACACAACAAAATAATTAAATAACAAAAGAAAACAAAATGGTGTGAGGGAAGGAGTGCAGGGGTGAAATCCAAAACAAACCGTGATGACTCGTCTTTAATCGTCTTCGTGGCGAACCATACATAAACAAAAAAAGACAAAAGAAATGTTAGTGTTTTTTGTTTTAAAAATCCCACTACACCAACCTAGTCTCTCCCTCCACCCGTTACTCCTCCTATTTTACTTTCGGACCAACCCCGAACACAGTAGTACGTTCCCTTTAGTATGTAATGTCCCGCCTCTGTAGTCAGTGGAACACCAATCCCCAGCTGACAAGTGTCCTTATCCTTGACTTGACTCCAGTGGCTGGAATTTACATACTCGTACTTCCGCCCCTCACCAAGGTGCCGCCCCTCAAAAGATGACTTTTGCCATGGTCACGAGATCTTGGTAAGGGAAGTCCCGAGTTGATTTGATGCCATCTACTGTCGGGAGGCTGAATCACAGACCGAAATCCCTTTGACTCATCACAAGGGCATCTACCTGTGTGATAATGGTTGCTCTAATCAGCAGTGTGATTTATAATTGTGAACAATTCTCTGTTGAACTTAGCACTCTGCCTTTACATAAATCTTTGTTTTTGTGGCAACCGTGGACATGCAAAGTAGCAATGGACAACAAAGTTAAAGAGTAGCGATGGACAAGAAAGTTAAAGTTTAACCTACAAAAGAACCCCCGGATTTTTTGTAATTATTATCTTCCACAAGGTGTTCTGTTGCAGGTTAAAGGTGTGTGACATACTCTTCCGTCACATAACTGGAACAGAAGCAAGAGATTTTTAAAGAAATTAAACTACCGTAATAATCGTTGTATAGGTCTGTGGCAAAGTGGCTGCTGATTATTAACAGGTGCAGAGGTGATGTAGTGCAGGAATAAAACAGACAGAGATTTGTAATCTGGTATGGAAAAGTGTATTTTTTATTGTTTGTAATCCTTGTCTGGGGACCAAATAATAACCTCCAGTTATTCACAGCGATGTGTAAAACACGGGCGACAGTAACAGGAATTTGCAGCCCTAAATAATAAACACAGGTATCTTTCCCACAATATACAAGCACAGTCACCAGTCCTGGGTGCGCGCTGTAGTGCTTGTGGTGGGTGATACAGTTTATAGAGTGACAATGGTGCAGTGCTGTTCCGGGTTTAATGATGGCCCTTAGCGACAGCTCCGGAACATGTTAGCCATCTATAAAACACAAGTAACAATTATAGACAATACGAACAAATAAACACTCACAATATTTTTACACTTTACTGCACAGGTCCTTACGGGTTATATCTTGTAACCAAAGCAAAGGAACAGATTACGATTCTCTGCCCCCCTTATATGCTATTATGCATGGCCCCTTGGTAAACAATTGTAGCTGTCTTTACAATCTGTGGCTGCTACATTGTTTCCCTTCCGGGTCAATATGTTCTGGCATCTGAGTCTCACCTTCATCCAGACTGAATGACTTCCCAACCCAGGGAACAAACTGTCAGGCCAGCCTGTTAAAATAACTCTGTCCTCGCTGCTTAGCGCCTTCACAGGACAGGAGAGGGATTTACAACCAAGAGTCATTGTATTTCTGTCACAAGGTCACACTGGCATAAAGTCGTTCCCCCACTGATGAGAAAATCTAGTGTTAGATGTTTACATTCACATATTCTACATCATATATGAAGTAGTAGTAAGTGCAGAAAAATTAATTCAAGGCAACTGCAGAACAAATAATATATACATTTTTAAAAAGCATGAATACATGTTTTGTTTTGGTTTTTATTTAAATGGTTTAAAAAACAAATAAATTAAAAGGCATTCATGGACTCCAGAAGGATGACATTGATTAAAAAAATAAAAATACACACCCCAATACGAATATTGGTTTTACCCACAGTCTGCACTATTATCAGCGATGTTTACGCAACAGAAGCCGCTTGTTGTCAAATGATCAATGTGAACAGCTGATTAATGCACTACCAAATGTACTTACTATTAGTCACTGAAGACTGGCCAATGTGAGGTACAAATGACCAAGGGGTAAAATGTGTCCTATAGTACTGGAGATCTGAGTAACAGCTATGAACCAACCCTCGCTTCACAGTGCACCAAATATGCTGAAAAGAACATAACCTGTTGTCCTTGGCTTAAATATCTGGTATTGCGAGTATATTATTATAGTAATAACATGTATGAGTTATATTAGATATAAACTAAACTGCAATGGGTGCATATGTGCCAGAAAGTTGGTTTTAGAATCTGTGTACATAATAAGATTTTGTTCGATTTGACATATCCTTTAAAAAAAAAATACTGTCGGCCAAAGAATTAACATACAGCTTTATGGAATTACCAAATAGTAATGTGCTGTTTTGCTAAGATATTTTAGGTTATTTATCAACCAGTTGAAGGATCTGTGATATCTCATGTGACACATCCTACTCTTTGCACCCCTAAGCTGTTTATATGTCTTATTAGAAAATCAATCACACCATGTAAATCAGGCTTTATTTGCATACAGGTTGTGTTTAAATGTTGCATGGAACTGAGCAATTTTCCTGAACTTGACTGCTGGATGGGAGAGTCATTCCCTTGTTCATTCAGTTCAAATTACTCTCTGCATGATTGACTGCTGACTAAGTAACAGGCATCAGCATGTACTTGCCACTGGAGATCAGGAAACCATATCAGCCTCACCTTTCCAAGCAGGCATGATTGCTCTGCAGCAGACTGAATAAAACTAATTAAAGGAAAATGTATTCATAAACAGACATGGACTGGTGTTAGGCTTATTTAATATTTTCTATTGTATATTTTTACAATATTTACATGTTCCTTTCTCTGATCTGAACTTCACCTGGTTTAAAAAAAAACAGACAAAAACTAAACCAAAGAACTAACATATAAGTTAACATAACTTGTGTCATAAGATAAATTAATTGTTATGGTGCATTTTCTGGCAGAGTTGGGTGGTAACACTCATGTGTAATGGCAGTGCTCTGGCAATTTGACAGAACAATCTGCTCTTGTCAGATGGTTTGTTGCTAGGTTCTCACACAGAGGGAGGAGTTGCAACTACCATGTACAAAAGCACACTGCTCTCTAGTGGATTCAGGGAACAGTATCATCACCAGTTCACCTTGCTTTCCCAAGCTTTAGACAGCTGTAAGCCATCTAGCAATGTCTTAATAACTATGACATGCAACAGTAATTATTGTGCTTTCATTGTGGGTTTGTTCTTGTAGTCAAGCAAAAATCCCCTTGAAAAACCTTTGTAAATTAAAACCAGTGGGGTTCATGTCTCCTCCTATAACAAACTGCAGTTCCACCAGGAAGAGGAGGCCTGGAACTAATAAAGATTTTAGACAAAGGAACAAGTTCTAATTAAAATTATAAATGTTGAATTACCCTTGGTCGGATGGGTACCAGGTTAACGTCACGAATGTGACTTGAAATATATATATATATATATATATATATATATATATATATATATATATATATATATATATATATATATATATATATATATATATATATATATATATATATATATATAATATGGTATTTATATATAATTTTGGTCCCTCAGACATAATGGCATTAATACTCCATAACTGGAGGGTTAAAGGTGAACTACAGAGGAGACACAGAATCAGGCAAATCATTTTTCGCACAGACTTCCCTCACAGCAAGTGGCACCCCATTGTAATGCACATTTTGTTTCTTCTTTTGTCTATAAATCAGTCATTTACCACTTAGGAATATAAACCAGCAATGCAGTCGCCTGGTATAAATACACTTTGGAATTTAATATGCTGGTACAGTCGTGTATGAGTATATTTGTAAACTATTGCTTTTTACCAATTGCTCCCCTTACAAGTACATGTTACATGGCCATGTTCTCATTGTGACATGCCTAAAACATCAGTTTAAGTGGATAGTTTCTAGCATGGAAATGTATTTATGAACATACAAACATATATAGCATATATTACATATTGTATACTGCATATAGTGAATCCTCTTTATTTTGCTATCTGACTTACACAGCAAAAAAAAAACGTATCATATTTAAAATAGTGAATTAGTGAGTTACTGTAAAGGATAGTACATGTACAATTTACTGGCAACATGGATTCTACACAAATCAAACTTGCTTTCAAATTGAAATACGAAAGATAGCCTTGGATACCTAACTCAACCTATACATGAAAATGATTGGGCAAAATGGTGAGAATATACTGTAAAAGGCATTGTATAGGGAATTGCTTCATTACCTAGTCATTATTATAATTGCACTTAATGGTAACAAAACCACTTGAAAAATGTGATTTGCATTTTGCATACAAATCATTTATAATTTTGCCAATGGTATAATAAAGTTTGATTACTTGAGTAGAGTATTTCTTATTATAGATTGCTAAACTTAAAACTATTTATTAATGAAACTATTGCATAATATAAATATAATATATAAACTTTACTTGTTGAGTGCCTTTCATACCAAGAGGTTCAAGGTGCTTCACACAGACTTACAAAAAGCAGCAATTACAAAAAATATTGTAAAAAGAAGATATGACTCTGCCGCTGATGCATAGTTCATGCACCCTAGTCTTGTAAAGCGCTTTGTGATGGTGGTCCACTATGAAAGGCACTATATAAAAATAAAATATTATATATATATATATATATATATATATATATATATATATATATATATATATATATATATATATATATATATCCAGTAAGCTAAATGATAAAAATAGGTCTTAAGCCTTGTTTTAAAAATAGGCACTGTGGATGAACTTCTAACATGATTAGGCAGAGAATTCTACAGTTGTGTAGCCTGAACACAGAAAGCAACCTCTCCTTTCCTTCTGAGCCTAACCCTTGGAACAGAGAGAAGGCCACTATAAGTTGACCTCAACACATGCTGGTGCCAATCTATTCAGTGCTTTAAAGGTGAGCAAAAGGATTTTAAAATCTATATTACTGGGAGCCAGTGCAAAGAAGCCATAACTGGAGTTATATGAGCTCTCTTTTTTGTATTGGTGAGGACCCTGGCAGCTGCATTTTCCACAAGCATCGTGAAACAGCTTGGCATCTAATTCCAGCAAACAGAGCATTACCGTAGTCCAATCTCGATATTGTAGCACCTGGAACAGGCACTCGTTCTTTTCGATCGGGGTGAGATCAGTCAGGCAAAATACCACAATAATATGCAGGGCAATGAAAATCGTTTTATTAAATACAGGTGGTTAACTATATTTAATAAATAGGACAAGTCTAGAATACACAGATCACAGCATGGGGTTTGCACTGTTCAATAAAAAACAATACATAGTTAATTATAATTCAAAACAAAATGCAGTGCTGCTCGAGACAATCACAGAGACAGGGCTTACTAAAAACAACAGCAGTCCTCTCAAAATCCCCAAAGCCTTTTAAAAAAATACTATAATCTAAAACAGTTAAAAACATACACTCACACGGAGGGAGACAGGAAGCTCAGCAGGAGCCTCGCTCTAAATGTCAGTGGCTGCTTCAGTCATTTTTCTTATTTCCCCAACCCACCACCGAACACAAACAAGCCCAATTCCTTCTCTGCTCCTGCTGGCTGTGCGTTCAATCTCCACTCCAGACAAACCCGGGGTCTTGTCACACTGGACCAAAAACAATCTCTCAAATGGATGAAATTAGGAACTTTTATACCATGTGCTCAGCTTCTTCAAATTATTCAGTTAGCACCTATGGGGGCTGAAATCAGGAGAGCCATCAACGTGCCAGTGAGATCAGTGCAAATCTTCAACAAAGCAACGTGACAAAATAAACATGCTTTATAATCGTGTTAAAATAAAATAAATTAACTAACATGAAATCAAATGTGACAAATCAAAACATGATGATATACTACAATAACAAAATCAAACATGTCTAAATAAAGAGATGTGGGTCACACAGTTACACTATCATTGAATTGCAAGATGCATTGAACTATTGGCATCAGGGCTTGTATTTAAAAAGAGATTGCTTCCTAATTACAGCTGTGCTGGTCCACAGGCAGCAGGTCTGTATGCAGTGCAAGGCACAAATACACAGGCTTTGATGTAGAGCTCTTAACAGGAAACAATGCAAATTAATTTTACTGTAGATTTTTTTTTTTTTTTTCATCAATGAACAGTACTTCAGGGAATGTAAAAGCAAGAGGCATATAATTTCTAAACTATTTAAATTGCTAATTACATTCTGTACAGGAGGTGTATTCCTAATGCTGACAGATACAGCAGCTCCTAAGTGTTTGCCTTACAGTTGCTAATTACTGCAGAAGCCAATTAATTGCTGTGGACTTTTTGTATTCTTTTGCTTATCGGCAGTTAATATTTACATTTCTAATGAAGACAAAATTGGCAAACACTGTGTCATTTTGTAATGAACAATTTCAGTGTCTAAACAATGAGCACATTATCTCATTTGTGCCTGAAGAGTGCAGCTGATTAGCATATGTTCTGTGTTCAATTTAACATTGCTCAGTTTTTTTGTGTGCTGTTTTCAAGAGCTAAAATGTCATAGCAGTATGAAAAGTGTCTCTAAGGCCCTGACAAATGCTGGCTGGAGACTTTAGATTCCAGGAGCATACCCTTGGCCTTTACTACAGCTGTTCCCAGCTGTAGACTAAAAATTAAGCTGAAAATGTATACGCATTTATTTTACACTGAACAAAAATATAAACGCAACATGTAAAATGTTGGTCCCATGTTTCATGAGCAGAAATAAAAGATCCCAGAAATTTACCATGCACACAAAAAGCTTATTTCTCTCAAATTTTGTGCACAAATTTGTTAACATCCCTCTTAGTGAGCATTTCTCATTTGCAAGATAATCCATCAACCTGACGTGTGGCATATCAAGAAGCTGATTAAACAGCATGATCATTACATAGGTGCACCTCGTGCTGGGGACAATAAAAGGCCACTCTAAAATGTGCAGTTTTGTCACACAACACAATGCCACAGATGTCTCAAGTTTTGAGGGAGCGCGCAATTGGCATGCTGACTGCAGGAATGTCCACCAGAGCTGTTGCCAAAGAATTGAGTGTTCATAAGCCACCTCCAACGTCGTTTTAGAGAATTTGGCAGTACGTCCAACCGGCCTCACAACTGCAGACCACGTGTAACCATGCCAGCTGATGAAACTGTGGGTTTGCACACCGAAGAATTTCTGCTCAAACTGTCAGAAACTGTCTCAGGGAAGCTCATCCGCATGCTCGACGTTCTCACCAGGGTCTTGACCTGACTGCACTTCGGCGTCGTAACTGACTTCAGTGGGCAAATACTCACCTTTGATGACCACTGGCATGCTAGAGAAGTGTGCTCTTCACAAATGAATCTTGGTTTCAACTGTACCTGGCAGATGGCAGACATCCTGTATGGCATCGTGTGGGCGAGAGGTTTGCCGATGTCAACGTTGTGAATAGAGTGCCCCATGGTGGCAGTGGGGTTATGGTATGCGCAGGCATAAGCTATGGACAACGAACACAATTGCATTTTATCAATGGCAATTTTAATGCACAGAGATACCGTGACGAGATTCTGAGGCCCATTGTCGTATCATTCATCCGCTGCCATCACCTCATGTTTCATAATACACGGCCCCATGTCGCAAGGATCTGTACACAATTCCTGGAAGTTGAAAATGTCCCAGTTCTTCCATGGCCTGCATACTCGCCAGACATGTCACTCATAGAGCATGTTTGGGATGCTCTGGATCGACGTGTACAACAGTGTGTTCCAGTTCCTGCCAATATCCAGCAACTTCGCACAGCCATTGAAGAGGAGTGGGACAACATTCCACAGGCCACAATCAACAGCCTGATCAAGTCTATGCGAAGGAGATGTATCGCGCTGCATGAGGCAAATGGTGGTCACACCAGATACTGACTGGTTTTCTGATCCACACCCCTACTTTTAAAAAAAAGAAAAAGGTATCTGTGACCAACAGATGCATATCTGTATTCCCAGTCATGTGAAATCCATAGATTAGGGCCTAATGAATTTATTTCAATTGACTGATTTCCTGAAGTGTAATTCAGTAAAATCTTTGAAATTGTTGCATGTTGCGTTTATATTTTTGTTCAGTATATAATGATGATAATCTTTTTCAGTAATCTCCAAAATAGATTGTGGACCATATGGACCTTCTGTACTAAATCATTTAAGGAGCTGAAATCAATTGATTTCCAGATTAAACTGGCACAGTTTCTACTGTATGTGGCTCTGGGTAAGAAAAGAGGAGTGTTTGAATGAGCTACTGCATTCCCCGTCCTCACAACTCTAGCACATTGCTGTTAATTAGGTGTCCTGGTGCACTCCAGTGACACTCCTTCTGCTGCTAAGGGATGGTGTGCTGTGGTTTGTTTGCTCCTGAGATTTCTCCCTGCGATTTTTGAACATCAGCAATGCTCAGAGCTTTTTAAAGCAACCATGGCTGGATGAAATCCTGCATGCAATGTTCCTTTTACTGTACCCAACATTTGGGTCCCTTTGGCAAAGTGCCCCACCCCTGGGCTATTTATTTGTGTTGTATGTTATGTGTTGTGTGTTAATGTTGGTGTATAGTCATTGGTACACGGGATATAAATGGGTCTGTGTAATACGAGTGTTTAAAATATATATTTGTATATAGGCACGAGGATTGCACAGCACTTCACGTGCAGGTAAAATGTAATAATATGTGAGAACAGGGAATTGCACTTAATTAATTCACGTGCAGTTGTACCAAGACTCCAATTCAATGATTGATTAGCAATCGAGTCTCGGTACAGCTGCATAAAAGCTGCATGTTCTCACTCATTCTGGGTTGTGTTCGGTGAGTGGAGAACAGGTGTGTTTTGTTTTTCTTGCAACCTTTTATTTTCTGGTTATTGATTCACATTTCACCTGGCAGTACTGAGTGTTTCTTAATGGTCTGACGTCACCATACACGCCATCCTGTTACAGTCCCACACAGAGTAGAGAACACGTTTGTGGCAGCTGAGCTTGGTTTACTCTTCCTGGAGGCTTTCTCGGAATTACACACAGTAAAACATAGCTGAAACCTTACTGAACTGTAAGATTTGCACAACCATCAGATTTAATTTCAGTTACACTGCTTGGTCATAACTGTACATACATACACCGTTAAAGAAAAAGTTAAAAGATATGAGTACTGACCTCCCCGAGTCACAGCTGCGTGCTACCATTGCAGATTTGCTGAAACAACAGCTCGGTAATTTGCAGCAACTAACGAGACAAGTGATTTGGGAAGAACTTCACGGCTTAACGGAGAGGCTCGGATCCTTGGAAAAGGATTTGAAAACATTTTCTTCTATGTTTGACAATATGCAGGTAACTGTTCGGGCGGTCAAAAGTCAGCTGAAACCAGATTCACTGTTGACAGATTGCAGGAGAAACTGGCCCAGTATGAGGACAAACAGCGCCAAAATAATTTAAGGCTTGTTGGGTTAGGCGAGGGTGAAGAGAAGGATGACCCTATCAAATTCCTCCAACGTAATCTTCCTAAATGGATTCCGGCTTTGGAGGGAAGATCTATTGAAATCGAAAGAGCCGAACGCATCTACAGCGGAAAGGAAGGCCGTAGAAATAGGCCATGCACCGTGATTTTCAAGCTGCTGCGTTACAACGACCAACAGGTCATTCTCTCTGGAGCTCGGACCAGCTCCATCCTGCAGCACTGTGGCTGTTCACTTCGCTTTTTCCTGGCTTACAGCAATGTCACAGCTCAGAACAGACAGGACATGGCGCAAGCCAGGAAATGTCTGATTCAGAAGGGGATCAAGTCTTTTCTGATTTATCCAGTTCTGGTTAAGGTGTTTCATGAGGAGAAACACTGGCTATTTAAAACACCTATGGAAGTTGAAGATTTTGCGGTCTCTTTGGAGTCTGCAGGTCCTATTTCGGCAATGGACGCAACTCAGCAAGGGATCTGAAATGTGAAGCAATGTCTGAAGTTAACCAGGACTTAAGGTTTGACAACACTGACATTACAGATTGCTCATTGCTTATTGACAAATTATTTGTTAATGTGGTTGCATTTGTGCTATACTGTAAAGTGTTTTTTTTGTTTTCTTCGGGGCTAGGTGTATAAGGTTAAAAAATAATACGTCGATATACAGATATTTTTTGTCTGATGGTTGACTTGGAGTCAGGGCGGGGGTTTAGAGAATAGAGCATTATCTTGCTGGTTGAGGGGTCACGAATCAGCGATGTTTTATGTTTTTGGCAGAAAAGAGAGTAATTTCTACCTCTCTACTTACTGCCTTGTGTTTATTGTTATTATGTCTGTGTTGGCTTTCTACCAATCTGTTCTTTATTGTTGTTCTATTTGCCAGTGCTTGCTTACAATTATATTGTACTGTTTTGCATACCATATCTGTCCAATATCGATTTTAACTGGTATATTATCTTTTCACACAATGTGCTCTGCTGCAACTAGTAGAATACACCCTATGTCTGTCTTAATTTTGTTTGTTTTCCTGAGAGAGGTTTTCATTTGTTGATCCACCATGATGGCTGATATTAATATTCTGTGGCTTAAATATTCCTGGTAAACGCACAAAGTGTTTAGATTTTTTGCACTGTAAAAGATATCGATTGCATTAATACAGGAATCTCATCTTAAATCTGAGGACATTCATTGCTTTCAAAATAAACATTTTCCTGTTGCAGCATACTCTTCTGCAACTAATAAAACTAAGGGGGTTCTTATATTGGAAAATAGGAAACTAAAACTTTCTGTTGAAGGATCTGGGGGTGATGACTCAGGGCATTTTGTTTATTTGCTAGGTTCCTTGAACAATGTTAAATTTGCTTTTGTTTCTGTTTATGCCCCTAATGACTATGATATTAACTTTCTTCCTGGTATAGCGAATGCTTGTCTAGATTTCTCTGAGCACCAGTTAATAATAGGAGGAGATTTAAATACAGTAAGTAATCTGGTTTTAGATCGATCTAATCCCAATTCAGCTGATAATTGTTTGAATTTGTCAGTGTTTTTTAATAATTTTATTAGAGATACTAATTCGCGGGATATTTGGTGTTTGAAGAATGATAATGCAAGGGACAACACCTTCTTTTCTGCTCGACACAAAACTTATTCTTGGATTGACTATATTCTTACCTTATCTACACTTATTGAATATGTGACAAAAATTGACATACTGCCAATATTAATTTCAGATCATTCCCCTGTACTGCGTAATATATTACCTACAATTTGCAATCCACATGCAAAGAAAATTCAGAGTTTATTACACAACTTAATAATAAACTACAAGAATTTATTAAATTTAATCTCAGTTCTTCTAAGAATCCTGAGGTTCTTTGGGAAGTTACTAAGTGTTTTCTGAGAGGTAATTGCACTGCATTTTCTTCCCATATACACACACACCTCTAGAAACAAACAAATTATTAACCTTGAAACCCAAATTCAAATTTTAGAGAGTCAGAAGCAGGCTTTTTCTGATGATAGCGCAAAACAATTATATATCCTTGTGGCAGGCTGGCGAGTGGATAGAGGCCCAGAGACAGTCTGCAGTTCAAAAAAATAACAATTTTATTATAAATTAACAAAAATAAAGTGCACAAGGGCAAAATAACAGATACTCAAACACAAATAAAGCAAAAACAAAACTCACAAAAATAAAGTTTCCAGGCTGGGCAATGCCTTCACTGGATTTAGAAAATTCAAAAACCACAAAACAACCACCAACCTGCTTCCTCAGCTCCCTCTCCCAAATGAGAAGCAGAGGCCTCCTTTTATATCAGGTGGCTGGGCGCTGATTGATCGTTAATCAACCTAATCAACTAATCAACCCCAGCCACCTGAACATAATAAACCCAGGCAGGTAGGGGAAGTTAACCCCATCCCTGCCAATTTAAGGGCAGAGCTTTGCTCTGCCACAATCCTCAAAACTGAATTTAAAGCCCTGGCGTTGTCGCGAGCAGAATTCCTCATTCATCACACCAAGCAAAATTATTATTACCATGGGGAAAGACCTAGTAGATTACTGGCTCTCAGACTAAAGCATAATTAATGTTTGGCAGCAATTAGCACGATTAAAACTGTAAATAATATATTTGTTACAAAACCTAAAAAAATTAATAAAACATTTCAAGAATACTATTCCAAATTATATACATCAGAGACCACTACAGATCATGCTGCTTGTAAAACATTTCTAAGCGAACTAAATCTACCTAAACTGGATACTGATCAAAGTAAACGCCTTGATGCACCTATTACCTTAGAAGAATTAAAACAGGGAATTAAATCTATGCAAAAGCATAAGTCTCCAGGCTTAGATGAGTGGCATTACCTCTGATTGGTCTTGGAATGCTTTGGATTTGATCCAGGTTTTATTCATATGGTGCAAGTACTATATAACAATTCTTTTGCATCTGTGATGACTGGTACTTTCAATCCTCCCCTTTTAAACTTCAACGGGGAACACATCAAGGATGTCCTCTCTCCCCATTGCTATTTGATCTATCATTGGAACCGCTAGCTCAAGCTGTTAGACAGTACAGATATCTCGCCAATAACAACTGCAGGCTCAAAACATTACATTTCTCTTTATGCAGATGACATTCTTTTATTCTTTCAAATATTTCAGAATCAACTCTTCGTTGTCTAGCGCTATTTACTAAATTTGGCAGTATGACTGGTTATAAAATTAATTGGGCTAAATCAATTTTAATACCTCTAAATCTAGCTGCAAAGAATGCAGTACTCCCTATTACAATCCCAACTGATCATAAATTTACATATTTGGGAATACAGATTCACCCCTCTCTGCAACATATAATCAAAGTTAATTACATTACTTTATTCAACAAAATTAAACAAGACCTGCAGATATGGTCTCCCTTGCATTTATCTTTACAAGGCAGGATAGCCACGATTAAAATGAACATATTATCGAGAGTTAATTTTTTATTTTCTATGTCACTCCTATCCCCATATCCTACTCCTGGCAGTTTGTCAGGCTGGTGCAGTGGACACATACCTACACATGTTTTGGGAATGTCCGATTGTGGCTGCGTTCTGGGACAGTGGAGCTCAAACTATTACTGAGCTGACGGAGGTTCAGACCATAAAAAATCTGGTTGTATTTCTATTGAATGATCACTCCTCCCTGGGCCTTTCTCTACACCAGAGGAGGATATTTCTGGCAGGGTTAAATGCAGCCAATAAATCCATTTTAAGGCTTTGGATAGACCCTACGCCTCCTATGATTGCTACCTGGCTCTCGGGCTTTAGAAGCATTGTTTTTTTGGAATGCTCCACAGCCAGGATTAATAAGGCACGTCTTACAACTATACAGGCATGGAGTGCAACTGCTGCCGATTTGGCTGCGCTGATGTTTAAATGACATGGGCTTCCTTTCCATTACCTTCATACTAGCTTCTATTTTTGGTGTGTAATTTTACTTTTAGAAAACAATATTGTAGTAACTTTTTCTTTTATTTGATATATATTTTTTTGCTTTGTTTCTGTTATTAAAAAAAAAAAATATATATATATATATATATATATATATATATATATATACACACACACACACACACAAAACACAAAAGTTTTGCTTCTATGGATGAGGAAAATAAACTTACAAGAAATAGATCTACAATTCTTAGTCTACAATAATTTATTTCAGCATTCAAAAAAAATTTTTTTGGCAAAATTATAAAAATGCTAATTCAAACGTATTCCTCCCTTTTGATGCTATGATAGTATTGTCGAAGGTTAAGGATAAAGCTACTCTTAGGAAAATGTCACAAGGGCAATCGCTTAAAGTTTGCAAAATGGCATTTGAATGATGGATATGAGTTCTGGTCAGAGGTTTTGTGGAGTGATGAAACAAAAATCAAGCTATTTGGTCATGCTGATAGTTGTTACGTTTGGTGAAAGTCTGGTGAGGCGTACAAAGAAAGGAACACCATACCTGCTGTCAAGCGTGGAGGCTGTAATTTGGACATGATGAGAGGGGCACAGACTAGTCGAGAAAAACAAGAATTTATTCATCATGAACACCTTCTTCCAGAAGAGGCCCGTCAAGATATGAACATGGAGAGGACCCAATGGCGTGAAGAATGAAATTGATTACATACTCACCAACAACCAGCACATCGTACAAGATGTCTCAGTACTAAACAATTTTAACACAGGAAGTGACCACAGACTTCTAAGATGCAAAATACAACTAAAAACAGCGAAACTAAAAAAAAACGAAACTCGTGATGACGAAATCTAACAAAATCAGTGTAGAATTGCTCCAGAAGCAAAGCCTGGTGTTTCAGCTAAAAAAGAAGAATAGATTCAGTGCTATTCAAGATCTCCAATTGAGGTAAACAAAATCTATGAAGAAGGGATACACATAATTGCAGAAACAGCAAAAAACATCGCTGGAACACAAAGTACAAAAAGCGACCAGAAGATCATGCAAGAGACAAAAGACCTCATGAAAAAAAGAAGGGAAATGTCAAAGATTGAATACATTGAGTGCTGCAAGACAGTAAGAAAGCGCTTTACTGAGGATACACGGTTGTTCAACTGTAGGTTGGTAGAGAAAACTATTGAAAACAACCAAAGCATGAAGAAAGCAAAACAAAGACTAATTGTCGGGGTGGCGGGTGGCGGGATACAGATTTTAGCAGTCAAACAAGGAGGATGGGACTGATTTTGAAGGCGACTGGTTACACCTGAGCTAATTTAGGATTGCTATTACAAGGGGGGTGGACACTTATCCAACCAAGTTATTTCAGTTTTAATTTTTAATGAATTTTCTACAAATTTGAAGCATATTTTTTTCACTTGGAAGTTGTGGGGTAGGATGTGTAGATAAATGAAAAAAAAAAAAAAACGTTTTTAATGCATGTTAATTCCAGGCTACAAGGCAACTAAAGGTGAAAATTTTGAAAGGGGGTGTAGACTTTCTAGAGGCACTGTGTATATATATATTCACCTTAATTATTATTAAGTGTAGAAATATAAATTAGTCGAAAGTGAGATATACCCCAAAACAGAAAACAATTGTCTATTATGCAATTATGAAATTATAAAACACAATCTGGATTCAATTAGTTGCCATGATTTTAAGGCTATATACAATTCCTTAGTTTTCCTACACAACATTAAATAGTTTAATGATGATGATGATAATAATAATAATACAAAAAAATATAATTTGATTTGAGCTTTTTGGTTATTATTAGAGGCCCAGAGGTGTCATTACCACCAATGAACACTTAACGACCTTAATAGCCTAACTTGCTGTATTAATTCAGAGAGTGTGCAATAGAGAAAGTTACAGTATTAAAAAGAAAAGCCTGGAATATTATTGTAGTCAGAAAGGAATCATTAGGGGCAATAATGTATGGTAAAATAAAGAAAGAAAAGCTTATTTTTTATGATTTTTTGAAGAAAACAAATTAACACAACATTATTATTAGCAGTAGTATTTGTTTATTTAGCAGACACCATCCAGGGTACTTACTGAGACTAGGGTGTGTGAACTATGCATCAGCTGCAGAGTCTCTTACAACAACGTCTCACCCGAAAGATAGAGCACAAGGAGGTTAAGTGACTTGCTCAGGGTCACACAGTGAGTCAATGAGTGAGCCAGGATTCAAACTGGGGACCTTCCTCTTACAAGCCCTTTTCTTTAAACACTGGACCATGATGAATAATATGTCTTTGCACTCTTAAATAGCTATACCTTTAAAAGCATATTTTAAAAGCATTTTTGTTCAGGAAAATATACAAATATTCTTGCAAGTAAATGGAAGTATATTTAAAAAAAATGCACATTAATAGGTTCATTCACAGTTTTTTTATTATTATTATTGCTTAACCCAATCAGTCCTACACAAACAGTGGTGCAAGACTAAATATTGTGATTTATACTTTATACAGGTACAGATGCACCCCCCACCCACTGTTTTCCTTGGCCTCGGCTCCAGAAGCAATTTATAGAGGCAAGTCTAAATAAACACGGCAGAGTCAAAGCCACAAGCGGACAGCCAGGAAAAATCAATGGCTGGAGAAATCAGTTGTTGGAATTGATGGAACAGATTACAGATCATAAGCTAGTGAAGGGCATTTACAGCTAAGTATGGTTTATCTCCAGAATCCGTGGGCAGAGGATAAACACTGCTCCAAGCAGTTATTGAAATATACACACAAACAAGCCAGTGATCTATTAAAAAAAATAAATAAATAAATGCATAATGCGGGAGATGCTGTTTGGCTAATGAAGTTATGAAAATACTGAAGTTGCAATATTAATGTGAAAATGATCTTTTCTGTGGCATAATTTTAACACTACACAATTGCAAAAGCTTAGTTATTTTCTCATGCCTTAACAACTGCAGTACTAAAGATATTACTTTATACTCATAACTTTATTAAATTAATAAGATATATGTTGGATTTGTCTGGGAATTAAGATGTATGCCTAGAGTTTACGCCAAGTAAGTCATAAACTGCAAGAATTTTATCATTAGCAGTCGTTTACAGAGGATAAAAGTACTGTTATAGAAATTGTCACCTGTCTGGAGTTGCAGCAGCTTGAAAATATGACAATATGACAGCTTACACGCAGTGCAGTCAGTGCCACCTGCTCCAGAGATTTTGAACAAGTACATTGTAATTAACTGCTGCAATGTATATATATTGGTATATAATTATTAGTGCTGCATTGATGAGGTAGTAAGGTAAAAAAAAATTCTAAACCCACACATTAGTACTATATTTTTATCTGTACAATAACATAATGCCATATAATAGTATATATAGTATAATAGTATATAAGTGGAAAAAAATAATAAAACTGCTAGGATGTTACTTCATATATTTTCAAAGATACCTAAATAAGGTGAGAAATGTATAAATTAAATATCATTGATGCAGTTTTCACAGAATGTATTTTATAATAACTGTCATAACTTTAGACATGAACAAACACCAACCTTGGTTGCAACAGGAACATCATTTTAACTGTAACTTAAGGCAGATAGTTAGTAGGAACAGGAAATGGGTCATTGTTTATTTGTAAAATATCATAAGCGCATAGAAAATATATTATAACCAAACAAAACATTATGTATAACAGGACGAAGACTGAAAGCTGCTTACATGATAAATGGTTATTCTATAAAATATAAATGTCTAAAGATATAGCGAGAAGCCATTGGTTAAGGACAACATGAGACATAGATAAGTTTAAATGTTGAAGGACCTACTAACATTAAATTACCAGCCTTTAAATATGTACAAGTGGACACCTGGTTATGACACCTAAGCTCCCAATTAAGCCAGCAATTTTCAATTCAATAACAAAATAACAGGTTACAGCCAACTCAATCCATAGACATGTCAGCTTTGAATTTGTTTCATTTAGTTATTTATTATATGTACTATGCTTATATTACATAAAAATGTATCTGCTTGTGGTAGGTAGGCTGGGTGGTGTGACATCACAGACCTGGAACTAGACAGACACAGACAGCACTGGGGTATGAATGCACTGCTTGTGCAGTTTAATGATAAACAAATAAAGGGCTGAACGAAACAAAACTGATACAAAGAGATGGAGATAGTCACATTTTAAGTGAGTTTAGCATGGGTGGGGAATTTTAACCCCATTCATGCGGTAAAATAACAAATACATGATTTGTTTTATTGCAAATTATTACAAATTAGACTATGCATTTTAAATATTACAACAAAAACAAAATAATACATATACACAGGGGCGGGGAGTACCCCGACTCATATCCCCCCCACTTGTGCGTAGCTCACATGGCCTCAAAGGCTACCTCCCCCCTTAAAAACCCAGCAGTCCCGATCATAGTTATGGGCCAGGAACAGAGGCACCCATGGGCCCACGGGTGGCAATGTTCCCAGTGGCAATCCTGGCAGCTAAAATGCTGCCATTGGTAATGCTAGCAGTAGAATAGCTGGTAACATCAATGCTGTCAGCGGAAATGCTGACAATGTATAGGCTGGCTCCTTCAGCCTGGGCAATCCTGGCAGCGGAAATGCTGCTCTTGGCAATGCTGACAGTGGCAAGGCTGGCTCCTCCAGCCTTGTGGGCAGCAGTGGCAATGCTGCTAGGGGTGCTGCTGGCAGCTGCAATGCAGCCCTAGGCGGTGCAGGCTCTGTAGCACTGTAGCCCTGTGGTGGTGGAGGCGGGGGCAGCAGCTAGTCTCCATCTGGTGGTGGAGGCGGGATCAACAGGTAGTCTCCCTCTGGTGCGGCTCTCCCTCGGTCACTGGAGACTGGTGCAGCACTCCCTCAGTCACTGGAAACTGATGCGGCTCTCCTTTGGTCACTGGAGAGGACATACCTCCTGCCTGTGGAGGTGGGGTAGGTGCAGCCCCTCCCGATGGGAATGGAGATGGTGGGGCACCTTCCAGTTAAGTACCATAAGTGAGATTTCTAGGAGGGACACTGGGTAGTACTATTGTTCCTCTCTCATGTTCCCCTCAAGGTCAACTAGCCAGTCCCATATCACCCTCAAGGACTTTGGACCCTCGGCTCATGCTGCTTAGGCTTCTCCCTTGTGCGTGTTGGACTATCGAGCTCCTCCCTCATGGACACTTGGGCTCCACCCTCTTGAGTTGTGGACACTCCGCCTCCCCCCTCTTGGGCTGCGGATGCTCCTCCTCCTCCTCCTCTTGGGCTGTGGACACTCTGGCTCCCCCTGTTCTCAGCTCTGGATGCTCGGGCTCCCCTCTTCTGGGCCCTGGACATTCTGACTCCCCCCTTGTGGGTGCTGGATACTCGGGCACCTTCCCCTTCTTCTGGGAAGGTGGCTGGGGTTGAGGATTTTTCCGGAGTAATCAGTCCTCCACCGACTCGACCTCACCTGGACTGTGAGCTTCCCAGAAGAGGTGGTTCTCATGTGGATACCCATCCCTGATGTGCCCATACACTCTGCATACTACACACCATGGCGTCCCCTCTCTCTTCAACCACCACCACCTCTGCAGGTTGTTTTCTTCCCTATGATCCCGACATGGGCACTCGCAAGTGTAGTGTCCCACCTCTGCACAGTCCAGACATCAAAGACCCTCTTTCATCCTCTCCATTCTACCTTCTAAAACACACAACCACACACACACAAAAATAAAATAAATAAATAATTTTTAAAAAATCACCCACAGTATTGCCTCCCTCCTGGCCTGTGACTGTAGCACTGTATTCCTCTTCGCTGCAGGTTTTTATACATGTGACCGTCTCCAAATTAGCAATAAATTAGCATGGAGGGGAATTTTAACTCCATCCATGCTGCAAAATAACAACAACAAAAACATTGTGTTTTTACAAAAGAAACATTACATTTTAAACAATACAATAAATACAAATACAAAATAATACACACACACACACACACACACACACACACACACACACACACACACACACACATACGGGGCATGATGTACCCCTTCACACTGCTCTTTGCTTTTGTATTTTCGAGAGTGCATTCAGATCAGGATGGAATAAAGTATAGATCAGAATTCATGAGTAAATGCACAACACAATATGTGTCATACCACTACCACCTGAGAGCTTCAAAGCTTTAAGTGTGATGAACTGGAATAATTAATGTGTACTTGAAAATGGAGTATGACAAGGCAATATACAATTCATTCTACTTCTCCTTGGGAATCAACTCTCAATAGGGATATTGCAGCTCTACTGAAGACACAGGAGTTATCAGTAAGATTGATTAGCCATTCTAAGTTTCATTACAGACAGTGTGCCATTAGAATAATCATTAAAAGTTACCTTATGGCACTGCAAAGTCTGGCATGCAAAGCTATAGCCAATGCCAAATATTAAGCATAATTTGCAACTATTAAAAATTGGATGCTTCGAACAATGTAGAGTTGTATGGAAATACATATCACTTCAAGGACGAAATGGTTAATCTAAACTTTGGAAAAGAAGGTACAACGAAACGAAAAGGTGCCTGATATGCTTCGTCCTTACTTATCTTGCACAAGTTGTTTACAATCGGTTCATTGTTTACAAATCATGCACGAAAGAGCCTTCTCTGGCCACAACATTGCATTTAATTTAGAATTTAAAGACTTTCTGTGATGAAAATGAGTCCATGTCTGGGAAGTTACTAGATGTTCTCCACTTTTGACCAGCTCTGAGGACATCTGATTTTAGTCCCATGCAAATCACTCTTAAGAAGTTGAAATTGTGTCTTATTTTTAAAAGCCAAGTGTATTGTAAACAAAAAGCCAAGATTTTGCTATACCTTTGTTGGCCTTCCTCCCCTATTTTAGCATTCTCAAGTTCAAACAGCAAAAATATTGCATGTCACTGCGTTGCATTTAACTGAGATGTTTAACCTGCTGTTCCCTCTGTTTTTAATCTTGCTGTGGCTAGCCCTGTGTGACAGGATAGCGCTGTGGCCCAAGATGTTACTGGCAGGAATTAGACACAATTGTTGCGCACAATTCATTCACAAAAGACACAAAGAAACAAAAGTTTAAACAAAATACACAAACAGGTTGGGCACTCATTTTCACTATTTATTCATCACACTATTTCACAGTTTCATTCACCTAACTCCCTCCACCATGCGACGGCTTTCTCCTCCTTTTATACAGGTGTGGCCATTCTCCAGTTAGCACCCATTACCTAATTGGAGAATGGCCACACCTGTGATTGTCAGCAGGGGCAGAGCCACACCCTTCAAAGACAGCAATAGCTCACAGACCTATTTAAATCAATAAAATAACAACACTATTCACTACTTCTCAACATGTCCTTCTTATATCCTTCTTTAATTTGTGCATTAGGGTGTGGGCAGATATATTGTTAATTAACAAATCCACAGTTTGTGCGATGAATCCACAAAAAAACTGTTGATTAGTCAACGAAACCACAGTCAGAACAATTCAACAGAAAAGCAAATACCATATCATTATACATCAATCATTTCAACAATTAGTTAATCATAGTATTACACCTTTCAAATGTAACACTTAGAAAAGGACTTGCAATTTCAGTTTAGCATTTCATATTGTTTGCTAACAGTAATAGAATTCTACATTAACTTAATGCAAAAAAAAGTTTTCACAATGGCAAATTCCTTTCCACATAAACACCCCCCTTCAAACTTTTATTTCACATATCTTCTATACAGGTTCTGAAAGTACAGCAATTTCACCATCACTTAGTAAATCTGTATCAATTACATGGATGTAAGATTTAAACGTTTTTGCATTTCTTGTCTGACTCTACCATTGTTCAAACAAGCTTACAGCCTGCTTATATTTTGCCTGAGTACTTCTCAAAAACGCTGGCAATGACATTTAGCCTGGATCTTAATCTCTTTTAGGTTCGGCAAAATGATCAATAACTTTCCTCTCCGCTCCCCGTTCACATTTCTTTATTTTAATGCCACTTTCATGTTCTACATCTAAAACATAGTCCTCGCCACTATCTTCACATTCAACAGACACTTTTGTATGTCTAAGTGAGATTTCAAACTTAAACTCTAAGGAACGCATACAACATTCCCACAATGTGAGAGACAAACATTTTAACTGTTTGAACTAAGTGTAACAAAACAGCGAAAAAACAATTCAAATGACCAAATTAACAATCAATTGAATATCGTTAGGAAAAAATGCTTTAAATGGCATAATCAACTCAGTGTTGAATCGGTAAGAACATAATCCATAGTTTTTTGTGCCTAACGGCACTGAAAATTGCACCAGATTCTGCATTGTGCCTGATTACAGAGGAAATGTGTATGTAAACAGGTTTAGAACATGAGTAGGAGCATGTCTAATCCCTGTTGTTATGTAACATATTTAAAACAAACATATGTATCCTTTTTTTAAATTATTTTATTTATTTGTATTTGTATTTCCTAGAACATCAGCCATAATTTAATTCACTACTAAGAGTTTAAGGCAACAATGGTTGAGACCCCTTAGGACTGTGACATCTTTTACTTGACAATTAAGGTCGTGGTCTTGCATATTCATGAGCCTTGACACACACACAGACACACCATTAAGAAATGTACAAGAGGTTCCCCACCTTCATTTTGTAAGATTATATTATATATATATATATATATATATATATATATATATATATATATATATATATATATATATATATATATATATATATGGATCATAGAACCCTGTCAGGCCAACTGAGATGCTAAACTAGGGTTATGTTTATATAAAGCCTCAGCACAGCTGGGTTAAACGGAGCCTATCCCTAAGAGTTTCACAGAAAGTCTGTGGCTGAGCTGTGATTTAAAACCAATTTCCCCAAGCTTTTCAATCTTCAGGCCATACTACCTCCATGTACAAACCTTTTCATGCCCAACTTGCACACACTGTGTTGCCTGCAGATCTGAAAGATGTGCAGTTTGTAATATATTCCTGTATAGGATACTAAAGCAGCAATGATTAGATTAAAAAAATCAACACAGCAAACGGGTAAGCAAAGTACAATTGGTCACATATTAAACAAGCATTGGTGTCTATTTCTGGAGTCTGTAATGTTTTTCACTCTCTCTTCGTGTCACATCATCTGCCTCATCTTGTTATGAGCTTGCACTAAGCCTGGCTTGGATTAAGAAGTTTTCCATGTCATCCCCTCAGGGCAACTGATTATAAGTTTGACCTTTTGAGAGTCTGTGTATTTCCCACTTAATCAGTGCTGGAATGAGGCATTTGCTAAGTAGGATCTACAGGATCCCTATGGGAAAGCAAAGTCATCTGAAAAATAATGAGTTTCCCCTTTCTGAGCTGTATCATCAGCTCAAGATAGCAGGCCTGATCTCAGCTTCACAAATGATAATGCACCATGCAATCCTCGCTTTATTCAGAAATAGGAACATGGGATTTTTTTGCAGCCTGGAATGTAAATTGAGCCCTGGCATACTTCACTTGGCCTTTTCTGATGCTGGAGTTGCCTTTCAGATGAGACCTAGTGAGACTTTGATGCCTCAGAGCCTGCATGATAATTGGTTCCCCGGTTGGCTGGGCAATGAGAGGAGACTGGTATCATCGTCTCTTTTCCTCGTTAAAGTGACATGTTCAGTGGTTTAGCGATAATCTAACTATGCACCCTGGTTTGGTCTTCAGTCAGTATACTAATGGTTGATGCTGATTTTTTTTTCTTCATGTTCTCCCTCATTTCTTTTCCTGAAACTGAAACCAAACTAAAACTGTCTAATGGATCTAATTTGACCCACAGAATGAGAAATAAGCAGTTGGATCATTTAGGCTTCTTTTGCCTTTCCAGTACCCTGGCTGCCTTTAACAAGGTTTGGAGCTTAGGGAGTGTCAGTCATGGCCTGCATAACCTCAGAAAAGGAAGGCTACACATTGAATTTTAATATGTATTTACCTCAGCCACAGACCAAAGAGAAAACATTAGCCAGGATACTCTCATAATGAAGTAAACTGCTACAGGTTAAAGTGTATGTTCATGGCCTTGGCTCAGTGAATATAATACTGTCTGTTTCTGTGTTTTGATTTGTGGAAGCACATGAAGACATTCTCTGTAAAGGAAACAATGTATTGTATTAATTTAGTCTGGGAATTCTTCCCCAGATAGAGGTTACAATGTGAGGTCCAGTTTTAGAAAACAAGACTCTGAGGATAATTTTAAATGTGGTGCACAGTTTTAGACACTGAGTAATACAATTTGTGTTTCAATCTGTGTGTTAAGAAGGCTGTTAATGGTATTAATCACGTAAGATTACACAATAAATTTGCCCAAATATGTTATATGGTAGAAAATCTGCTAGTTTTCAGAAATAACTTAATACATTTTTTGGTATGTCGCAAACTATTTAAGGCCTTGAACACACACAGCCCAAAGCAGTTGTGAGTTGACTTTTGCTTTTAATGTGGTTTAAGTACACACACAGTTCAGTTGCAAAAGGCAGCGACAAGCACACTATTTAATCCAGTTCAGAAGAAGTAGCGAGTTCGGTTATTAATTCAGTTTGGTTAGTTACTGCACAGCAACTGTCTCTGTCTATTAAAACTGCACTAAAACAACCATACATTGTAGGTGCTCGTGGATTTCTGTGCAAGCAATGATGTCATTGTTTATCAGACATTTCCGCGTGAGAAACATGGCTAAAAAAATGTATACAGGTGCCTGATGAGCCAAGTTGATTTTGTAATATTGAGGAATAGTAAATTCATAGCAATAGCAAATAGTGCATGCATTTTTTTATTTAATCAAAGTACAGTTTTATAATATTCTGTTGTTATTTTTGTTTTTAAATAAAACAACAACCATTGTGTATTTAAACACCACAGTGCGACCGCAACTTGTTTCACCAATACCGAACGTCTCATCTGTGTGTTTTGGCACTCCAGGAAAGGTCTCAGTAAATGACAAAAATGCATATACTATTCCTTAGCACATGCATACATTTTTATCCAGTCATTTGGAAACCACTCAAATCATTCCCTCCAGCCTTCTAATCGGAAGATCACCGAAGTTTCAACTTACCGTCATGGTACTGCAGATCGTCGCCACTGTATTTAGTACTGCAGTAAAAGTAAAATGGCGTCTCCACTGGTTTTGCAGAAAAGAGCACAGCTGAGCTTGAGGAGCTCTCGACCGATTACGTACTGTACTTTCTTCCAAAAGCATAAACACAAACATAGCCTCTGTGCTGCCACCACACAAATTGACCGAATATTGTGTAATGGTGGTCCAGTTCAGAGGTTTGTTTAAATAAGGGAATGCACTTTCTTCAGTAAGGAAAGTCGTGTGTGTACAACAAACAACCATAGCGAGTGTCGTTTGTTATTACGGTTGCCATGCTAATCACAGCGTGTGTGTGTGTGTGTGTACGAGGCCTAAGTTGCCTTGTTGTAAAGAATCAGACAAGTATGGAAATATTTACAAACGAAATTTGCCATAAATGTCACTTTCAATGCAAGAAGCATGTCCCTTTCTTTCAAAAGTAAACCAGTGAAGCTTAAAGCATGTAGTTTGGTTCCATTTTAGTGTTCTCTTACTGGCTTGCACTACTTTTACTTCATACTTAAAACGTATTGTACACCAGCACACGCACGCAAAGTACAGGTTTTGACGCTCAGTAAGTGTAGATTTACTGTTACAAACTACATGGGCATAACTCACCACAGTGAGAGAAGTTATGAATAAATAGCTCTGTATTTAAAAGTTTTGCTTTAAACCAACGTTTATGTTAAAGGTGTTGTAAAACAGTATGATAATGTGGTTTTGTTCAGAAAGGAGACAACTACCAATGTAATGAAATAAATTATTTATTGAACTAATAGGAAAATATGCCAGTCAACAATTACGTTATTTGAATTTGGCCCATGGAGCTCCTTATTCACCCAGGCAAAACTATAAAACATTAAATATATTAATTTGATTAAAACTAATGACGGCAGGCAGGACAAGTGGCATCTGAGACCACCTTCACCTAAATTTAAAAAAATTAACATTGTTTTCTCTTCCAATTTTTTATTTTGTTTAACTTGTAAAATAACTAAAAATAAAATAAGTATTGAAAAATAAAATAAAAGGCTAAAAGACAAGGCATGCTGCAACATGGAGGCAGGGGAGAAAGGGGGCCAAACAAATCTAGAGCGATAAGGGATGTAGATGAAATAGGTTATTTATATGGTTTACTGATTACATATTTGATTAGGGGATGGTTTCTCCTTTCAGAAATACAACTAAGTTTTCAGTTCAAAATAGAGATATTTTCTTTACCATAATTTACCATGACAAAATGTAATCTTTATAACATGCCCTTGATGCTGTAAATTCAGAAAGGAGACAACCACCAATGTAATGAAATGAATGAATTATTGAATTGATAGATAAACAAGCTGGGAAACGATTCGTTATTTGAATTTGTGTAAGAAAAAAAAAAAAAAAAAAAAAGACATTGATTTATTTGTCAGAAACCCAGATTTAATTTGTCAGCTAAATTGATTCACAATGTGGGGGTCGCGACCTAAATAAGGTTTCTGATTGGTCGCCAAACAATCTAAAAAATATGACATTTAGTGTACACCGTTAAGATTTAGTTTCACTATACAACTTCTTATTCTTATATTTTTATAATTGCATACAAATCACAGTAATTATGTAAACAATGTATTGTTTTATGATCAGTCTTTTGCTTTAAATATGAACCAAAAAAATAAATTATAGGGTGACATTTTATGTGCAGTTACTTTTGATTTTGAATACAGTTGCTAAAGTGGATGCAAAACAAAAACATGTCTAATTATACTTGCAGCTCAAAGCAACAAACAAAAAAAAACAACAATAAAATAAAATTTAAAAAAAACCTCGCAATTACCATCCTACATTTACTTCAGTTTTTC